>NC_133653.1:236871079-237118597 GCF_009905375.1 Apium graveolens
TTGTTTACAAACTGGTTCTCTTAACCAGGCATTCTCGAATTTCAATATTTTGACTCTTGGGCACTCATACACAGTAACTGGTTCCAGAAGTATCGGGCAATGATCTGTTGTTGAATATTTTAAGTTCACCAGTTTAGCTTCGTTAAAAGCTGTTGTCCATGAGCTTGATACTAATGCACGATCCAACCTAATCTTTATCCATTTCACCATACCTTGGCCTCTTTCAAATGTGTACGGATACCCCTGAAGATCTATATCGTGTAAGTTGCATTCGTCCAAAGTCTCCTGGAACCCCCTAATAAGCAACATTGGATAAAGACATCCACCTTTTTTTCCGCCTATCTAAGGACATTATTCATGTCTCCAATTAAGCACCAGAGCATAGTGTTCTGCTCATACAAAAGTTTTATAAGGTCCCATGTACTCCTTCTTCTCGCCCTATCTGGTTCTCCATACAGACCTGTTAACCGAAACTTTCGCCATCCATGCACTGCGACAATTATATCCACATGCTTATTACTATATGATTGCAAAGTTATCCCATTCTGATTCCTCCAAAACATTGCTATTCCACCACTCAGCCCTTGACAATCCACAGCAAAAGCTCCTTCGAAGCCTATAGCTTTCCTCACCTGCTCGACTTTCTCTTTTTTACGCATAGTTTCATATGTGAAAATAAAATTGGGTTTCTTTTGGAACACCAGTTCCTTAAGGAATTGAAAAGCCCATGGGGTCCCAAGCCCGTGACAATTCCAGCTTAAAATATTCATGGCGCTAGGCGGGCCCGGTTTTCGGAACCCGCCACATATCCGTTTTTTGGCCAGGCCCTAATGTCATGATCCATGCTTATTGACTCATCATTATCAGTCTCCTGCTATATTTCAGTATTTGGTCCCATGACATCCTCATTACCCGAATCTGTCCTCCTTTTTTTTATTTTCCAAAATAACACTTTTTGCTCCTTTATTTTGTTTCCCTCCATCCGCTAGCTTCACAGAATTTGAAATTCTTGATTTTTCGTTCACTCCTGAATTATGGATTAGAATATCCCTTTCTTTTAGCTTATCGTTAGCATCTCCCATAGTTTCAGAATATAATTCCTCTGCTCCAACTATCATCCCATAGCTTGACCCTGACGCGCCACCTGCAGCCACCTCATTAAACGAAACATCATCCACACCAGCCCTCAACCATTTAGCCCCAATAATCATATTTGGACGGCGTAGAGGAGCTCTCATCCAAGGGCCATAAGGTCGGCTTATCTCATTTCCTGATACTTCAAACAACTTCAAACAACCGACTGCAAAACTTATCAGAATGTACAAACACTCCACAGATAAAGCAAAATGTTGGGACATTTTCGTATTTGAATGTGATCCAACTCCATTCATTTCTGAACTTATGAACTTTCATCCTTCTTTTTAATGGTTTTCCAATATCAATGGTTACTCTAATCCTCATGTATTCTCGCCATACTCCCCTGTAGTTATTTGGGCATGAGCTGATGAAAGTACCGATCTGATTTCCAATCTCCATTATTACTTTCTCTACCATAAACCCAGTCTGCATATCATGTATTTGAACCTAGAGGTCTTTAGAATTTAGAGGTATATATCTGGGATTAACAGACTCCTTCATACGAGCTATAGGTAACACCTTCCTGTTAAAGGACCATGGGCTTCCTTCGATTACTCGTTTAATGTCAACCTCATGATAGAACTGGAACATAAAGAGATTTGCCTCTAATGCTTTAATATAAACACCTTTTCCAGGCTTCCACAATGCCACCAACGTCTGCTGCATTGCCTGGAAGTCAAAAATCCCCTCCGTTAAAAATCTGCCGATCAGACATAGATTTGCATCTCCCACCAGTTGCCTCTCATCAATATCTCCTGCTTCAAAATTACCCACAACTATTCCTCCCACTTCCTCATCTTTCAGCAGGATTTCATTCATGGCTTATGTTATGCTATCCATAATTATTAATTATCCGATAATTGAGGAACGATAAAATAAATAAGAAAACTCACATAGAACACTTATCTTACCATGTCAAAAGACAAGACTTATTAATTATGAATAATTACTTAAAATACCTTAACCAAACCAGGTCCATTTGTAAAAAGCTGGTTGCGATTGTTAAAAAATTAAGGGGCGCATGTCGAAAAGAAAAAAGGAAAAGCAAAGAAATAACAAGTAGCCCATCACTTTCATTTTAATCTAATCTAATCTAATCCTTCGGTTTGTTGGACTTATTTGTATAATATAATATTGTATCCATCTCTTGGTTCCAATCTGAATTCGATCAACACCTTTTAAGTATTTCTAGAGTGGGTTTTAAGTGCACAAACAAAACAACACATATAGACTAAAACCTGTCAATTTTTTAATAATTAAGGGTATAGAAAAGATTAAGAAGGAGAAATCGAGTTGAAGGGGGAGGTGATGAAAGATGACCGAAAATGAGGAGGAAACAAGGTCCATGGAAAGCTTTCTTCTGCCTTGCTCTCTTCCTTGTCACCCTTCTTCGCCTCTTCTTCACAGGTTATTTTCCTTATTAGATGAGGTTTCTAAACTCATATCGGTTTAAGATCAAGCTCAAGCCGCTAACAATTAATGAAGATAATTTAGGGAGTCTGATCGTGTGGTGCCCACTTTAGCCACGTGGATCAACTATATCAGTTGCCCTCAAATCTGCAAGCAAACTTTCTCCAGGTCCAGTCTACTGGAAATCGTTGGTTTATAAATCTTTTCTATACCGCGAAAATACCACCCTTGTTTTTGTCAAGGGCCTTAATCTGAGGTCAGGGAGATTTGCTAATGTATCCATATTTGAGTGTGTATACGTGTATTTACCAAAATTAGAGAGGTTAAATGCTAAGGATATTAATCTACTATATTTTACGTAATATGATTAAAAATGAACAATGTAAATAGATTGAACACGAGAGATTGGTGACGCGGATAACCCAAGAACGGGAAAAAACCGCGGGTGGGATTGGATACCCAACCAAAAATGTGATTCACTATATGAATGATGGAGATTACAAGAATTCTTACTAACATACATGATGTAATACGAGTACCATGTCTAATGTTTTTACATATGATTGTATGTTTAGGCTTCTGGTATTATGTTTGTATTTGTAGGACTTCTTCTCAAATAAACTCGAGTTGGTGTAGTGTGTTGAATCAAGTTGTTATGTATCTGTTTTTCCTGCTCCGTTTATCCTTCCTCCATCTTCATTTTATCTCTTTGGTTGTTCCTCTTTTTTCCCCAACTTCCCCCCTTTTCTCTCTTCCAAATTGTAGCTGTTGATAACATGGATATGCATTCCTAGTCTTTCTCCTATAAAGTCAGCAATCCATAGACTGACTTTCGATTCCAGATGCTTACCACTTCTGCTGATGTTGTCTAGGATGCCTGCCTCATCTTCCCGTCTTGACATGCCATCTCATCCTTGTCGTGAACTCCTTCTGTCATGTTTGTAATTTTCATATATAACAATAGCCCCAGATTTTATAAATAAGGAAACTCAATTTATAAACCTCTAATTTGGCATTTAAACCAAAAGTCCATCGCCATAAATGGATTCCTGTGTGCAGACTCCTTATATCGCCTAGGTAATTGCTCAATCAGCCAGGTGGATATACATGCACTGGCTTTTCATTTTCCAAGAAACCCTCTCCCGTGTTATCAATACTTTTCCTCTCCTCTATATAGAATCTAACAATCTTTTTCTCGTGTTTTCATTCATCACGTATTTTCGAGTCTCCTTCTTTTCTTATTAGAGAATCAAACTTCCTTCTTCAAACAATGGCCAAAAAATCTGCCCGTAGTTCTGAGAGTCACAGTGAATCCCCCAAAATGTCGACTGAAAACCCTAATTGGATCATGACCAATCTTCTTGATGCCCGCGAGTGTTAGGGAAAAAATACACGCTAAATTACATGCAAGTGTACGCGTTCGCAAGTAATATAAGATATAAATCAGATTCGTTCCCACAAAGACTCTTTTTAGTTAACTTAAGATTATGCACCTAAGCAACAATGGTATGGCTATTGCTCAATGCTAAGACAATAACAAGTTGAGATGTTTATAACTAAGATTAAACTAATATGCAATTAACTAAAAATAAAAGTGATTGAATTAACTATATGAGATAAACATGGGATTCTAACTTCATTATACTTCATTCAAAGTCATTGTTCTTAACTAAGCATGTGATGGTGATGACAACTAATCAGATAGCATGGAACTAGTAAACGCCAACTTTCGTTGCACGAATACCCTACTATCAGACATCCACAAAAGAGATAGAAGCTGAATAGACACCAATTATGTTGAGACCCTATATATCTATAGAATTTGACAACATAAAGGTTTAATGAACAAGTTATCTATCGTGATTACATAGGGCAAGTAAGATGGTTAAAATTACCTACGAATCATGCATAACTATTATACATGAACCTATGCTAGCATGGCAAGTTCTAAATCTTTATATTCACTGTCGCTTCAATAAAGATTAACACGCTATCTTATATGTTAGCTACACACATAAGACGAATAAGCACAACCAATACTAGGATATCAATCAATCACCACATACCAAGATATCGAAAAAATTAACTATAGAAATTCATAAGTAAATCCGTTAGAACCCCACGATAACGATTAGTTCATAACCGAACTCAGCGTCACCATGGGTTCCAACGAAAGCATTATAATAAACAATATAAGAGTACTAGGGTTCAAAGACAAATAAAAAACAAGCATCAAAATATCAACTATATTGAAGTATACAAAAGTCTTCTTCTCCGTAGCCGTCTCGTGCTCTCTAGGTCTTCTTATTGTTCTCCCCTCGCTTTTTGTTGTTGAAAACGTCTTTTTATTGATATATATAGGCTCCAGGATGACCAGGACTCTCAAAATCTTCAATTTTGACTAAAATTAGGATTCTGGTGCAGAAACAGGGCGCAGGCGCGCTAGTTACGGGCGCAACCGCGCTGTAATAGTGATTTTTGGAGCGTGGGCACACTGGTTTTGGCGTTGCCATGCTGACCTTCTGGAAATTTTCTGACAATTCTTCTTTTGGCCGTATATTGAGTTCTGCTCGTCAGAATTAGGGGATTCAACTGCCCACGTGAAGCTAATGAGATTCTATACAACATGAGAATGGACTAGGCTTCCAATTCTGATCTATTTTCAGAAAATTTCTTCGAAAAGCTCCTTTCTTCATTTAATTTATGCCTGAAATGCAATAACACAAAAACCTATAAAAAATACCAACAATTTGAGTCGAAAACACCAACTTAAGCTTGTAATGAAGCTTTCCAAGTAGATATAAAATCTATTTATTAGCGACAGTCAGCCCAGCCTAATCAAGTCAGAATGATTCGAGGAGATGAAGTTGTTTTTCCATATTGATGTCAATATCATTGTTCCTGACTCAACTGTTCGGGCTGATTCGTACAAGAAAGGGTGGGTATGTTTTTACTATTACCCGTTTGATATTGGACTTACTTTCCCTTTTTCCAAGTTTATCGCTGGTATGTTGACTGCCTTGAATGTATCTCCCGGATATTTGATGACGTTTATATGGAGGGTTTTGGCTTATCTTGATGCCATTGTAGAGAAGCATGATTTGAATACTGATGTCAAGGTGGTGAAGTACTCCTATAGTCACAAGAAGTTCAGTAATTGCAGGGTTGGTTTTACCAACAAGGACACTGAAGATCCTTTAATACTTAACAGTGAAACAGTCAATGACATAAACTGGAAGAAAGACTACGTCTTTATTGAGAAGAGGACGTTAGGTGAAGATGTTAGTTATTTGCTTGAACACTGGAATAATACAGGTTACCTTCTTGTCATGTTCTCTTTCATACACTCTTTTTCGTCATTCATTATATGTTGCACTTGATTGTTTTATGTCTCTTTTTGTGTTGTCATGTCATTATTCCTTCATAGTATCAGAACTGTATTTGCTCCTTTGTTAATATGCTTCTTATCGAATCAGTACTTATTTATCGTCTTCTCCCATAGACCGTGACTTTGAACTTGATGAAAATGATGGGCAACAAAAGCTATTGTTGATAAGAGTCGAGCTCTGCCAGTCTCTGAGAGACTATGGCCTAATTGCCTTGGTCGCCCCATTCAAAATGCCGGCAAGGTTAATGTGGATGAATTTGTTGCTAGCATGAAGAGGTCCCAAGTAAGGAGCGAAACTGGTGTTTTGAAAAGAACTGGATCTAAGACTATTACACATAGGACCAGGGGTAAGTCAATCGTTTATGTTGCCGTCAAGCCATCTCAGTCGATTCAAAGTTTGTCCTCTGAGACTTTGGAGATCCCAAAGAGTGACCAGGACGTGGGGATGAGTACATGACGTAAGTACACCAAATGTATATGTCGCTTTCTTTCTTTCATGACATATCTCTTGTTGGATTTATCTGTTTGGATTCTCTTGTTATCCTGGATTGAGCCTTTTTTTTAATTATAGAGTTTAAGCCTCCATCATTAAGCCCCTTTTGAATTCTGGAAAAGACTTATTTAAGAAGAGATCTCGTGATGAGAAATCTACTAAAACTAAATCTTCCAAGGGTTCCATGTTGTCAAGCCCCCTATTAAGTCCTCCCATTAGCCCTCTGACTAAGAAAGTTCGAGTCAATCCATCTGTGACTACCATCAGTTCTGATATCCCTATGCCACTCATGACTCAAAGGTATGTTGTCCATGCCGACCCTCGCACTTTTGCCCACTTGCTTGATGATATGGTGCTTCCTTAATCAATGAAAGAGCTTTCTGCCAAAGAGCTCGAGGATATTCTTGAAAATGCTGCTGGTTACTTCTTCCATGTAAGTTAATCATCTTCTCTTTATGTACGTTTCCTTTTTCTTCATTTATTGTGTAGTGTCTTCTATCATTATTTATTAACATATGTATCTTCCTACTTCATGTAGACACTCCAAATTGTTTTAGTTGCTCTTGAAGTTTACAACCATAAAATGCAAATGGCTAAGGAACTTGAGGCAGAACATAAGTCTTGTGTCAAGAAGTTAGGAACTGCGGAAAACCCTTCCAAGGAAAGGCTAACTGGTATGAATGATCTTCAGAAGGAGTTTGACAAATTTGCCATCAAATTCTGATCTATTAACATGACTTGTTGGAGTTCCATAGGGGAGAGTGGAAGACTTGGGATGTGCTTAAGACTTTCAAGATTTACAACAAAGAGTTTCCTAATGATGCCTTCCCGTTGGATGAGTTTGAAGCCCCTAATGATGATATGGAAATGAAATCTCCCAAGGACAACAGTCCTGAAAAGAAGTAGTTTAATCATGATATCATGTTCTGTTAGGAATATATGTATTAGTTTGATGATAAGTTAAACAAAACACTTAAGTAGAAATCTAGTGTTTGTAGCCTCAACGGATAAGACCATCTTGGCTATCCGTTGATGGAGTAGCTTTACTTAGAAATAAGTTTAGTATTGTAGCACATCTCAGTCTCTGTATTTAAGTTATAATTCTTAGAAGTTGTGGGAAATTATAAGTCATGTTGACTACTAGAGGATATGCAAATAGGAGGGCTAATTGTAAATATTTCATGCCTTGTAATTTTGTGTAAATGAAGTAGTATCAACTGATAGATTAAAGGCCTTAAACAGATGAGAAACAAAGCTTCAACGGATGTCTTTAAAGCTTCAACGGATAACATCCATCAACGGATGAGTGCATCAACGGATAAAGCTTCAACTGGTAAAGCATCAACGGATGTCACTAAAGCATCAACGGATAAAGCCATCAACGGATGAAAGCTTCAACGGATGCTTAGTTCTATAGCAATTGATAGTGACAATTCATAAGCTGACAGAGGCACATGGGTTGACAGAGATAATTGGAATGTGGTAGCATCTTGGAGGAATCAAGAAAAAGCAGCATTTCCATTCTGGTGCAAACAAGGAAGTATTCAAAGATTCACAGATTATCTTAAATTACATTGGATAGAGAAATAAAGAAGAAACATGTGAAGAACTATTTTATAATTGTATTTTATCTTTGTCTTCACTTGTAAACTTGGTGATATATAAACAAAGTTTCAGCTAGTAATTAGGTGTGAATTTTCCAGAGCTGTTTAGAAAAACATAGAGAGAAAATCATCTAGTTTGTACTAGGAAGCAGCTGTGATCAATTCTTTGTATCACAGATTTTCTGAAATACACATCTCTGGTGGAACAACAAATCCACCAGAATAGTTTTTAAAAGCCTTTGTGTTCTTTACATTTGTGTCTTGAATATACATTTTTCTACACCTGCTCAAAGCAATTCACACACATCTGTTCATCATACACTTAGCTTTTGAAACTGCTCAAAACTTGAAAAAGTTTTGAGATTTACATTCAACCCCCTTCTGTAAATCTCATTGTTAGTTTCTTGGGAATAACAATTGGTATCAGAGCAAGCTCTAGACATACAAAGAGTTTAAAACAGAATGGACTGATGAAGATATTGAAGAGGTTCACAAGGACAAGAAGGCCATGAACATTCTGTTTAATGGCCTAGACAAAGATATGTTTGATAATGTCATTAACAACCAAACTGCTAAGGAAATTTGGGATACTGTATAACTTATCTGTGAAGGTACTGAACAAGTTAGAGAAAACAAAATGCAGCTTCTCATTCAACAATATGAATATTTTCATTCTGAAGAAGGAGAATCATTGAATGATACCTTCAATAGATTTCAGAAAATGTTGAATGGATTGAAGTTGTATGGCAGAGTGTACCAAGTCAAGGATTCCAACTTAAAATTTCTGAGGTCTCTACCAAAGGAATGGAAGCCTATGACTGTTTCACTAAGGAATTCTCAAGATTATAAGAACTTCACACTTGAAAGATTATATGGAATTTTGAAGACCTATGAACTTGAGATGGAGCAAGATGAGCTGTTGGAGAAGGGAAAGAGAAAAGGTGGATCAGTTGCACTTGTAGCAGAAAATGAGAGAACTGAAGCCAGGAATGAAGAAAAGGAAATGCCAAGTCTCAAAATTGGCACAAGCAAATCAGAATCAAGCAAGGGAAAGGAGCAAGCAGCTGAGGTTGAAGACAATTCCAGTCAAGATGACTCTGATGATGTTGATGAACATCTGGCTTTTCTGTCCAGAAGGTTTGCAAAGATGAAATTCAAGAAAAACATTAAAGCCACTAAGCTAAATAAGAACATGGTGGACAAATCCAAGTTCAAGTGTTATAACTGTGGCACAAGTGGGCACTTTGCAAGTGAGTGCAGAAAGCCAACTTCTGAAAAGAAGAAATTTGAGCAAGTGGATTACAAAAAGAAATATTTCGAATTGCTCAAACAAAAGGAAAGGGCTTTTCTGACTCAGGAAAATGACTGGGCAGCTGATGGAGCCAATGAAGATGATGATATGGAGTATGTCAACTTAGCCCTGATGGCTAATTCTGATGAAAATGAAACTAGTTCATCAAGTAACCAGGTAATCACCACTGACCTCTCTCAGCTTTCTAAAAATGAATGCAATGAAGCTATAAATGATATGTCCAATGAATTATATCATTTACGTGTTTCCCTTAAATCACTGGCTAAAGAGAACACAAGAATTAAAGAGAATAATTTATTTTTAAGTGATAGGAATGATGTGTTAGAGGGTAAGGTAATTGAGCTTGAAAAGATTAAAATCAAATGCTTATCTGTTGAGAGTGAACTAGAAGAGTCTGTTAAGAAAGTAGAAGTTCTTTTTAGACAACTAGAACGTGAGCAAGAGGTAATCAAGGCCTGGAAAACATCTAGGGATGTTAGTGCTCAAATTGTCAAGGTTCAAGGAATTGAATCACTCTGTGAGAATGCCTGGAAGAAAAAAAAAGGAAATAGAATTAATTGATGGACTGTCAACGGATGTGGAATAAACGGATGATAAAAGTCATCCGTTGAAGGAAGAAAAGGAGCATCCGTTGAAGGCTCATCAATTGAAACAAGAAAATGATTCTAAAAGGAATAATTCGAAAAATCTCAGTAAGATGTTTGGTTCAACTTCCAAGAACTTTGTCAAAGAAGAAGCTAGCACATCCAAAGATGCCAGTAAGGTGAATATATGATACATGACTTTAGATCAGTTGAAAAATAGGCTTAAGTTGGTTGAGGATAAAAAGGAAACTAAAAGAAAATCTAATAGAAATGGGAAGGTAGGGATTAACAAACATAACAATTACACACCTGATAAGTATGCTCCTAGAAAAAGTTGTGTGCATTTTAGTAGTGTTAATCATCTATCTGCTAACTGCAAATCTGTTAAGAATGCTCCCATGCCTTTAACTCCTTCCATGCCTAACATGTCTATGTCACCACTGCATGCTATGCCTGTTATGTCTCAACAGAATCCACATGCACATTTTGCAAGCATGCCATATGTTAATAATCCTTATTTTGCTGCATTTAGTATGCCTCAAATGCCATACAACATTCCTATGTGGAATAGTATGTTTGCACAATCTATGCCTTATCAAATTCAACCAAATGTGCTAAATGATTCTGTGACTAACCCTACACTTCAACCAACTACATCTGAGATTAAGGTTGACTCAAAGTTACCTAAGTCAAAAGGTGCAGGAAATGTAAAGTCTAGGAAAAAGACTAACAAGGCTGGACCCAAGGAAACTTGGGTACCAAAATCAACTTGATTTGATTTAGTTGTGTGCAGGGAAAAAGAAGGAATCTATGATACTTGGACAGTGGTTGTTTAAGGCACATGACAGGAGATTTCACCCTGCTCACAGAGTTCAAGGAGAGAGCTGGCCCTAGCATAACCTTTGGAGATGACAACAAAGGGTTCACTATGGGTTATGGCTTGATTTCAAAGGAAAATGTCATCATTGATGAAGTTGCATTAGTTGATGGTCTCAAACACAATCTATTGAGCATCAGTCAACTATGTGACAGAGGGAATACTGTTTCCTTCAATTCTGAAGCCTGTGTTGTCACCAGTAAGAAGGATAACAGAGTGGTTCTAACTGGAGTTAGAAAAGGGAATGTGTACTTGGCTGACTTCAACTCTACAGATGTAGAATCAATCACTTGTCTTTTCAGCAAAGCAAGTCAAGATGAAAGTTGGCTATGACACAAGAAGCTGTCCCATTTGAATTTCAAGACAATGAATGATCTAGTCAAAAAGGACTTAGTTAGAGGAATGCCTCTAGTGGAATTCTCAAGGGATGGACTGTGTGATGCTTGTCAGAAAGGAAAGCAAAAGAGAGCATCATTCAGTAAGAAGCTTGAATCAGCAATTGATGAACCATTACAACTGCTACACATGGATCTTTTTGGACCAGTCAATGTATTGTCAATTTCAAGAAAAAGATATTGCCTAGTGATTGTAGATGACTTCTCAAAGTTTTCATGGACCTATTTTCTTGGATTAAAGGATGAAGCTAGTGAAATCATTATCAATCATATCAAGCAAGTCAACAACCATCCAGATTTCAAAGTAAGGAATATCAGGAGTGACAATGGAACTGAGTTCAGGAATACTACCATGAGATTGTTCTGTGAAGAAAATGGGATAATACATGAGTTCTCAGCTCCAAGGACTCCACAACAAAATAGTATGGTGGAAAGGAAGAACGGATCACTAATTGAAGCTGCAAGAACAATGCTTGAAGAGTCAAAGCTCCCAATATACTTTTGGGCCGAGGTTGTTAACTGTGCATGTTACACTCATAATATTTCTCTAATCAATCAGGCAAAAGGCATGACTCCCTATCAATTGTTCAAGAGAAGAAAACCAACCTTAAACCATGTGTATTATCTGTTGAAAGCACTCTATGGACTAAAGCAAGCACCTAGAGCCTGGTATGAGACTTTGTCAAAATTTCTCCTAGATAATCACTTCACAAGAGGTACTGTTGACAAAACTCTTTTCTTTAGAAATGTTAATGGCTCTACAATACTTGTTCAAATTTATGTAGATGATATTATATTTGGTTCTACAAATGATAAACTTTGTAAAAAGTTTGCTAAGTTAATGCAAAGTAAATATGAAATGAGCATGATGGAAGAACTAACTTATTTTCTTGGTTTACAAGTTAAACAAGTTAGTGGTGGAATTTTTATTAGTCAAACGAAATATATTTATGATCTTTTAAAGAAGTTTGACTTAATGGAATGTTCATCTACAAAAACTCCCATGGCCACTGCCACTAAGCTTGAATTAAACAAGGCTGAAAAGTCTGTGGACATTACAAGCTATAGAGGCATGGTTGGTTCACTTCTATATTTAACTGACAGTAGACCTGATATAATGTTTTCTACATGTTTTGTGCTAGATTTCAAGCTGATCCTAGAGAATCTCACTTAGCTGCTATTAAAAGAATTTTCAGATATCTCAAAGGGACTCCAAATCTAGGAATTTGGTACCCTAGAGAGTCTGGTTTTGATCTAATTGGCTACTCAGATGCAGATTATGCAGGTTACAAAATAGACATGAAAAGTACAACTGGAACCTATCAATTTCTAGGGAATAAGCTTGTGTCACGGTTCAGTAAGAAGCAAAATTATGTTTCTACATCAACAGCTGAGACTGAGTACATTGCTGCTGGTAGTTGCTGTGCACCGATATTATGGATGAGGAATCAACTATTTGACTATGGGCTAAATGTTGATAAAATTCCAATATTCTGTGACAAAACAAGTGCCATTGCCATTAATGAAAATCCAGTGCAGCATTCAAGGACCAAGCACATTGACATCAAGTACCATTTCATAAGGGAACATGTGATGAATGGTATAGTGGAACTTCATTTTGTTCCAAGTGAAAAACAAATTGCAGACATATTTACCAAGCCACTTGATGAATCAACATTCACAAGATTAGTAAGTGAGCTAGGTATGCTTAATTATTCCTAAATTCATGTTCTAATTGTAATTTGTCTTGTAGCCTGAAATGAATTTGTTGCAAGAACAAAGTTGGCTTTAAGTAAAGTTTATTATATCAATGGATATCCCCTATCTATTGAAAGCCAAAGTTGTTCTATCAATGGATGTCCATTATCCGTTGAAAGACAAATACATTTCTGGTAATTTTATCCTTCAACGGATAAAACTGTGTTAATCTTCAACGGATAACTATTTACCTCATCCGTTGAAGTATCACATCAGTCATTTTGAGTGAGTCACAGCCGTTGATTCTATTTACTTAACCGTTGATACATATATATATACACAGTTGTATGTATTTGTATTAAAGGCAATTTTTAGAATACATATGGTTTTTCTTTGATTCTCAAATGGCTGTAATTCATTTAAAAATATTGTTTAATCATTCTCTTTATGTTTTAATTTGAGAAAGTATAAAAGCCCCTTTGAATTCTTATTTTCAATTTACGCTTTCTTGCAATTTTCAAAAGCTTTTACTCTCTTTCTCCCCCAAAACTCTCAACCTTTCTCTGCAACTTATACTCACAATAATGGCACCAATAGTAAAGATAATATCCCAATCTGGGTTTGTCTATGAGAAAAACAATTTCGTAGCTTTGGTGGAAAAGAATGAAGCCCACTCAGATTATCACAAGATGATGGACTTCATCAAAAACTGCAGACTGAGCTATGCAATATTGGAAGCCCCAATGATTTACTGTGAGGTAGTTGAGGAAATGTGGACAACTACAGAGTTCAACCCCACTGATATGACCATCTCTTTCTCTCTCAAAGGTAAGGATCACTGTATTAACTGTGATGATATACAGTCTTGTTTTAAATTACCTGAAAATAATGCCATGACACCACACACTGACAATGATGTATCTAGCATGTTAGATTCCATAGGCTATTTCCTTGATTCTACTAGTTTAGGCAGTATTAAGAGAAAAGGCCTTAGGAAAGAATGGAGTTTTCTTAGTGATGCCTTTATCAAGGTTTTCTCTGAGAAAATTAGTAATTTTGATGCAACAACTTCATCTCTTGTTAATATGCTCTATATGCTGGTTTCTGATAGGTACTTTAATTTTAACAATTATGTTATGCTAGAATTGGGTACTATGTTAGGTAACAAGGCTAATAGACCTCATAACATCTACTATGCTAGATTCTTTATGTTATTGGCTAACCATGTTGCTGAAGGTTTGGTCATAAATAATGAGAATAATAAACTCAAATGTTGGGCACAAGAGAAGAGAGTCCTTGCAGACCTTTTAAGAATTAACCTCAACAGTCAGGTGCCATTGGTATACTTACCAATCATGGATGCACCTCAGGTAAGTGAGGTAAATACTTCTTCAACTCCTACTACTTCCAACCCCATCTTTCTTTGCCTTCAAGTATGGCCATGGGATCTGTGTCAATGCCCCAACAGATTCCTACCAAGGCCACCAAACCTAAAGTTTCAAAATCTAAGTCAAAGAAAGCCACCTCTGTTGTCTCTCAAAAGATAATAGTTGTAACACCTACCATAAACTTTGAGGGGAGTGAACAGGGTGTTAGTGGTGAGGGGAGGGGTGAACATCAAGAAAACCCCCAGAATAAGGTAGGAGAGGTGAGTGGTACCCAAGCTAGCCAAGCCACAGTTTCTCAAAAGACTGTGGTGGTTGAAAAGGATTCAAACTCATCCCTAGTTGCATCCTCCCAAAAGGGTGCAGCTATTGAAAATAGTCCCCAACCAGGGACACAGAACAAAAGAGGGAGGGACACTGAAGCCACACACTCACCTGTAAAAGCCTTCACAAGAAGAAAGAAGGTCAAAATCCTAGTTTCCACACAGGGTGCACACACTGCACAGATACAACCAATTGTATCTATGCCTTCTCAAATTCAGCTTGATGTGACTCCAACAAATGTGGAGTCACAACCCCATTCTCTCAAAATTGACACACATCAATCACCAAATTCTCCATCACCATCTCTGGACGTGGACATGATATTCACATCAATTCCTGATTTCCCCTCTTTACAACTCAGGGAGGAGCCCCACTCAAATACTGGTGATCATCATCTTTTAGATGATTTGTTGGATCATCAACCAATTCTTTCAGACTTAGTTGAAGAATCTGTGTCACCTAAATTAAAATCAATCCACACAGATTCAACAATTATGTCACTTTCAATTTCTACTTCTTTTCCTTCTTCAATAGATATTCCTCATCCGTTGACAAGTGGTTGTTCTTCAACGGATAAGCTTAACAGCAATTATCCGTTGATACCTTCAGTTTCAACTTCAACAGATATTCCTTATCCGTTGATGGTCTTTACACAAACAACTGAATTAATTCTAAGTGTAGAAGACATGGTTATTATACAATCACTTCTAGGATTGAGGGAAGGGAGTGAAAACTTGAGTGAGAGGCTGGGTTGCTCCCAGGCAAAAGGAGAGCTTGAGAGTCCAAATATGCATGCTATTTCTTCTAGCATGGCAAAAGAAAGTGAGAGGAGTACCACCTTAGTAGGTGAAGGTGAGGGTGTGAGGAGTGTGAGCCAGGGGGAGCCCCTGATGCAAGAAAAGAGAGAAATTGAGAGAAAAGCAGGTACAGGAGGTATAAGGGTGGATCCAACCATTGCTAGTGAGTCAATGATTGTGGATGATGCTGAAAAGGAAAGAAAATTTCAGCAACATTACAAAGCTGTAATTGATAACATTTCCTTGGATGCTGACACTTTTACTCATCCTGTGTCAGCCTATCAACTGTTGGCTATTCAGGGCAATGAGGAGGCAGAAAAGACTTTAAATCTAGTACATACTTCAGAATCTCTATAAAGGGATAAAGCTGCTATCAATATGATGCCTTCTACAGCTGGTGAGCCATCTGAAGAATTTGAAGTAAATTTTAATGATGATGACTCTGATTCTTTTGATGGAAGCATGAACTTAGGGGGAGATGAAGGCCCAAGTTCTATTCCAGAATTACCTGAATGGGCATTGAAAAAGGAGTCTACACCAGGCATTTCCATGTATCCTTAGTCAAACAAGTCATGTCTATCCCAAAGGCCATTCAGGAAACTTCAAATGCTGGTACCAAGGCTATTCTTCAAGCCCACCTAGATTCTCTACATCTCATGAAGCTGCAACAATTAAGACAGAATCTAAGTGTGGATGAACTCAAGAAGGATATAGCTGACTTGAAATCCTACAATTCTGAGAAGCTGGATTCAATCATGCCCTTTGGTACCATGCAGGAACTATTACTGAGACTGAGAAGAGAATTAGATGCTGAAAAGAAGATGGCCAAATTGGAGGAAAGAGTTCAAGCTATTGAAAATCTGTGGCCACCATTCTTCACAATCAACAGTCTCAGACTAGTCTTCTAATGCAACTGGCTAAAGCACAGGGCTTGACCCCTCTCCTTGATGATAACAAAAAGGGGGAGAATAAAAGGGAAGGGGAAGGGGAGCCATCTACACATATTCAAATATGAAAAGTGCTAGTTCCAGCCATCACTACTTTTCCAACACTTCAAATCAAAGGAAAGCTTGATGGAATCGATCTAATCCAGCTAGCAACAGCAGAGATGAAGGTGAAAGAGCAAATGAGAAAAATTGATGAAAGGATGCAACAAGTGTTTGGCTCTTCAACTACAAAATCCTTATTTGTGAAACATAGCATAAAAGTTGAGCCAGCCATTATGGAGCACAAGCCAGTAAGGAGGAATAAGGTTGGAGAAACTTAAGCCAACCACTAGATTCAACAAGGACTCTACAAAGAACCCTCTAAGCTTTGCTCAACTAAAAGAAGTGAATTTTCCTCTTCCAAAGCCTAATGAAGATAAAGTTTTGGGTGGTAACATCATATAGCACAAAGAGACCAAGGATGTAGTGGAAATAATGAATATGGCTATCATCTATAGAGAGGGAAAAAGCATCTGTGTGATGCAAGGACATCCCAAATTCTCAATAGCCAAGAGGGAAGAGACCAAGAGGCTAAAGGAAGAAGCTAAAAAGCTGAAGGCTGACAAAAGAGCACAAGCAAAGCTTAAAAAGCAGCTAAAGTCAAGTCAAATTGAAGAAAAGAAGAAGATTGAAGACAAGAGTGAAGGAGACAAGACTGAAAGCATAAATGTGGATATGGGGAATATGGTTAGTGAGAATGTGGAAGAAAGAAGTGAGGAAAGAAAGGAATGGCAGAAAGGGAACAGAAAGAAGGCCAAGGCAAAAAGGAAGAGTGGAGATGACACTGAGGAAACCCAATTAAAATCTAAACCGCTACCTTCCATTCCTGAACCTGTTGTGGCTGATCCCAGTATAAATATTCATGGTGAAACAATTATCCCTAAAGAGGAACCTATTGATTGGGACACAATCAAATTACCTACCTTCCTAACTACTTCTCCACCACCAAAGAAACTGAAAAGAAAATCCAAATCAACACCTCCCCTAACCTCAAGTAAATTAACTCAGAAACATAAACCTAAGCCTAATCCACAAGCCTCAAAGGAGGATTATGTTCACATTTGTGAAATAAAAGAACATACAAATATTGAACTCTTCCTGGATGAGCTGGAGGAAGTAAGGGGAATAAATGCCTATAGACAGCTACTAGAAAGGCTAGTGTTCAGATATAAAGGAAATGTGGAAAGGACTTGGTCTCTTCAAAGAATTCTAAGTGAGGGCTATTCTACCTTGATTAGAGTCTACTCAGCTATCAAAAGGGATACTGGCTTTACCAGGACTGCCAAAAACTGAGATTCTCAATAAGATTGCCAGTATAAGGAAGAATTGGTGGGAGTCAAATTCCTTGCCTAGAACATTACTCATCCCTGAGCATAGAATCACAATTCATAAATCACCTCATTGGTTGATGGAGTTCAGAGACAATAAAGGAGTCAGAAGATTTTTCAGACTTGAAGACCAACTTAAAATTTCTAGTAATGAAACTCTCAAGGACATGCAATCTAAGTTGGACATCAGTGAAGAAGATAAAGCTGAATTCTACAGACAACTCCAACTCCAAGTAGAGGAAAATAACAGGAGGCTAGGGAAGAAAACAAGGGAACAAAGAAAAAGAAAATGATTTTCTTAGACTAAAGGAGCACCCCTTGGAAACACTGTAAATCTTCAATTCTATCTCAGTACATACACTTTTGCAGCACTTTTAAATTTCTACTTGATTTCAACTCATATATTTGTTAAGTGTTTTGTTATCAACAAGTTAACCCTGAATTTATGCCTACAATTCTAGTAGATATAAATAGGGGGAGATTATTAGGAATATATGTATTAGTTTGATGATAAGCTAAAAAAAATACTTAAGTAGAAATCTAGTGTTTGTAGCCTCAACGGATAAGACCATCTTCGCTATCCGTTGATGGAGTAGCTTTACTTAGAAATAAGTTTAGTATTGTAGCACATCTCAGTCTTTGTATTTAAGTTATAATTCTTAGAAGTTGTGGGAAATTATAAGTCATGTTGACTACTAGTGGATATGCAAATAGGAGGGCTAATTATAAATATTTCATGCCTTGTAATTTTTTGTAAATGAAGTAGTATCAACTGATAGATTAAAGGCCTTCAACGGATGAGAAACAAAGCTTAAACGAGTGTCTATAAAGCTTAAACGGATAACATCCATCAACGGATGAGTGCATCAACGGATAAAGCTTCAACTGGTAAAACATCAACGGATGTAAGCATCAACGGATAAAGCCATCAACGGATGAAAGCTTCAACGGATGCTTAGTTCCATAGCAGTTGATAGTGACAATTCATAAGCTGACAGAGGCACATGGGTTGACAGAGACAACTGGAATGTGGTAGCCTCTTGGAGGAATCAAGAAAAAGCAGCATTTCCATTCTAGTGCAAACAAGGAAGTATTCAAAGTTTCACAGATTATCTTAAATTGCATTGGATAGAGAAATGAAGAAGAAACATGTGAAGAACTATTTTATAATTGTATTTTATCTTTGTCTTCACTTGTAAACTTGGTGATATATAAACCAAGTTGCAGCTAGTAATTAGGTGTGAATTTTCCAGAGCTGTTTAGAAAAGCATAGAGAGAAAATCATCTAGTTTGTACTAGGAAGCAGCTGTGATCAATTCTTTGTATCACAGATTTTCTGAAATACACATCTCTGGTGGAACAACAAATCCACCAGAAAAGTTTTTAAAAGCCTTTGTGTTCTTTACATTTGTGTCTTGAATATACATCTGTCTACATCTGCTCAAAGCAATTCACACACATCTGTTCATCATACACTTAGCTTTTGAAACTGCTCAAAACTTGAAAAAGTTTTAAGATTTAAATTCAACCCCCTTCTGTAAATCTCATTATTAGTTGCTTGGGAATAACATATTCCTATTATGAACTTATTTTGCTTTCCCATTCCGTACTTCAGTTTCAGGTTTTCCTACTATAGATTCCTGTTTCGCTGTTAAGGTGAAGAATTGTTTTATTCCGTGACTTATTTGCCTTCTTAGACTTTGATCTTTATCGTTGAATGTTCGTTTGTATATTCAACTCATTGACCTTGAATCAAATTTTCGAAATTCTGTTTGAATTCTTCGAATGCGTCATTCGATTTATTTTACTAAGTCGATTGTAGTTTTTATCATTGTGAGATGTCATATGGTTTGATAGTGTATTGTAGATATTTGAATGTTAGTCACTTACTTGTTGAAATTATCTATACAACCTTTAGGAAAGAAAGTTTTTATATTTATTTGTAAAGTAAGATTTGTTTCTTATAGTCATATGTGTGTTTCTAAGCGGATTTTTTAAACATAATCGTAGTCATCAATGTACTTCATTTTATCTTGCCTTTAAAACATGTTATTTTGTCACTATTAGTTTATTTTGTTATCGTTCATTGGTGCATGCACTTGTAGGGTGGTTAAAAGGCCTTATTCCCTCTTGAAACACACCAAGTAGTTATACATAAATTCGTAAAGCATCATGAAGATATGTAAACATCGTAGTTATCATAATAAATGTCATAGTACTTTTGTCGTCAACTACATTCGTCAAGTGTGTATAGCACTTTCGAAGTAGCAAAATTTGTAGTAGGGTGATGAGCCCTTTGTGAGTTTCATCATTATATACAAATGTATAGTAATATTGTAGAATTTTAAAGAATAGAAGTGCATAATCGAATTGAATGAAAAAGCATACTCTTATGTGTATATTAATGTAATTCACAATTTGAATTAATAACTTGAAAATGTAAGCATAACTTTATCGCATAGTAAAGTACTTATAACAGAAAATTAATCTTTCATTGACAATTCGTCAAAAGCAAATAATGACAGATAACATACAATGTCATGCCAAACGCAAGCAATTACCAACAACTAAGTATGTCCTAATTGACTTATTAATCAACGACTTCTAAAAACATAAATTTTAAAAGTTGAGATAGAAAACTTTACACGTGATAAAGTTTTAGATGCAAGGCGTTTCAGCTTCTTGCTATTTATGTCTCGTCCATTCTTGATAACCGGTAAGCCCCCGTCCAATGACGGCATCAATGAAGTAAGGGCCTTCCCAAGTGTTAATGAATTTCCCTGTCATCACGTTCATAGTGTTTTGGAATATTTTTCTCAGCACTATGTCAGCAACACGGAAGGTTCCTATGTGAACATGTTTTTTGTAGGTACTAGCCACCCTTTGTTGATAAGAAACTAACTGAAATCTTGCCATTTCTCGCAATTCATCCACAGTGTCTTTATCATGTGACAACTCTGTGTTGTTCACGTCATTCGTCAAGAGTCCATATCTTGTTGTTGGTATCATGACTTCTGTTGGTAACATAGCTTCAGTGCCATAGACTAGACTATATGGTGTCTGTCCTGTTGACGTTTTAGGAGGTGTCCTGTCCGACCACAACACCCAAGGCTCTTCAGCCCACTTCCCATTGCATGACGTCAATCATCTCTTAAGAATGTTGATTATGATTTTGTTGCTTGACTCAGCTTGTCCATTGGCTTGAGGATATCTTGGTGTCGACTTAATCAGATTAATGTTCTAACATTTGCAAAACATTTCAGTCTTATCACTTATGAAATGTGACCCATTGTCATAAACGATCTCGGATGGCACACCAAACTTGCAAAGAATGTTTTATTTTAATGAATGAAATTACCTCTTTTGACGTCACTTTCTTGAACACCTCCGCTTCAATCCACTTGGAGAAATAATTAGTCATGGCCAACATGAACACCTTTTGTCCTGTTGCAGATGGCATTTTTCCTACGATATCCATTCCTCACTTCATGAAAGGCCAAGATGGAATGTACATGTTAAGATGTTCAGACGGTTGATGTATGACAGGTGCATGTCGTTGGCAAGCATCACATCTTTTTGCATTGTCTGGGGCATCCTGTCTTAGTGTCGTCCAATAGTAACCCAAGCATAGAATTTTTAAAAAAAGATTTCTTCCCTTAGTGTTATTCCCATATTATCCTTCGTGTACATCCCTTAGCACCATGTCCGCCTCATGTTTTTTCAGACATCTTTGTAGGAGCCCTGTGGAGGATTTTTTGAATAATTCCCCATCTATGATCGTAAACCTTGATGCCTTCATCCTGAGAATCCTTGCTTCATTGTTGTTGGTTGGCATTGTTCCAAACTGTAAATAATCCTTGAATGTCTTTATCCAGTTGTTCGCGTCTTTACTGGTATTGTCATCACGTTGATCAAGAGCCATTATTTCTGATTCAAGAACCAGTCTTTCCATGGCAGGATTCATGATGTGGACCACTGGGATGTTATTTAAATCTAAACCCTTGGACACAGCTCCCAATCCGGCTAATGCATCAGCTTGTACGTTATTTTTACTTGGAACCTGTTGTATGTTGAAGTTTTCGAAATGGTTGGTTAACCTTTTGGTGATGTCCAGGTATGAGACCATCTTGGGATCTTTGGCTTCAATCGACCCCTTGACATGATTAACAATGAGTAGCGAATCATAGTTGACGTTGTTAGATATATTTAATATGTCATGTCTAATATGTTTCATGTTTAGTTTTCAGATCTTAACAAACAGGAAATATCAGTACTTACTGGAATCAGTACTTACTGGAATCAGTACTTACTGGAAGTCAGAACTTAAGGTCATATCAGAATTTAAGGTTATGTCAGAACTTAATTGCGGGAGGACTTACAGTTAACGAAGGAAGATGATTTACAGGATAGAAGACCGAGACTAAAACAAAAGAAGATATGCATGAAAAGAGTTAGAAGATAAGAAGACTTGTATAAGATATCTGATTGATATATTTTAGGAGACAAAATTATATTCCATATCAATTAGAAGTTATCTTATAACTGTGTACTATATAAACACAGACATAGGTTTACACTATATGTGTTATCATTATCGAGAATATCATACATTGTAACCTAGCAGCTTTTAGTGATATTTGTTCATCACTGAGAGAGAACAGTTCCATTGTAATAGAGTTTAATATATTGAATATATTTGTTTACTGTTACTTGTGTTCGAAATTGATTTGATTGTATTAAACACTCTATTCAACCCCCTTCTATAGTGTTGTGTGACCTAACAATTGGTATCAGAGCCTATCTGTTAACACACATACAGTAAAAATCCAAACAATCATGTCTGAAGAAGCAGAAAACTCCAACCAAGCCCACCAAAACTGAAGAAACTAAAAACACTCAAATCCATGGTCGATATGAGACTATTAGGGTTTCCATACTGAGACCTTCTGAGTATCCCATATGAAAAGTTAAGATGGATATGTTTCTGGAAGCTACAGATCCAGAATACCTTGATAGGATTAATAAAGGACCATATAAGCCAACCAAGCTCTCTGTTGCAGTTGCATATCAACCAGCAAAGTCCATACCAAAGGAGAAAGGTGATTACACAGCTGAAGACATCTCATATATAGCCAAGGATGCAAGGGTAAGGCATTTGCTGCATAGTGCCATTGATAATGTCATGTCAAACTGGGTAATTAATTGCAAAACTGCAAATGAGATATGGGATGCCTTGGAGACAAGATGCCAGGGAACTGATGCAATCAAAAAGAACAACAGGACTATACTCACTCAAGAGTGTGAGCACCTTGACTCAAAAGCTGGTGAGTCATTAACTGAATTATATGACAGATTTGTCAAACTCTTGAATGATTTGTCACTGGTGGACAAGGAATATGATCTTGAAGATTCAAATCTGAAATTCCTTTTAGCTCTTCCTGAAAATTGGGATTTGAAGTCTACTACCATAAGAGACAACTATGCTCTTGATGAAACTACTCTTGATGAAATTTATGGTATGCTCAAGACTTATGAACTTGAGATGGATCAAAGGAGCAAGAGACATGGTAGAAAGTCAAGGATAGTTGCTCTTAAGGCTGAGGAGGAATCTCCCAGAATTGTCATCTCAAAGAAGGGCAAAGAAAAGGCTCTCATCATAAATTCTGATTCAGAGTCATCATATTTTGATGATGATGATTCAGAAACTGAAAGCTTACCAGAAATGGATGTTGATGCAGAGATGATGAAATTGTGTGCTCTTATGGTGAAGGGTATCACAAAGATAGCCTACAGGAAATTCCGAAAGGGAAAGAAGTTTTCCAGAAAAGGTGTAAGTGCAGATAAGAAAGAGTTCAGAAAGTCTGAATTCAAAAGTGCAAAGTCTGACAGAGGAGACAACTCAAATGTCAAATGCTACAAGTTGTGGTGAAAGAGGCCACATATCTCCTGACTGCAAGAAAGGAAAGAGTGATAAAGGCAAGGTGCTTGTCACAAAGAAGAAAAGCTGGACAGATTCTTCAGATTCTGAAGATGAGGTAAATTATGCCTTGATGGCAAATGCTGATGGCAGCCCTGAAACTGCTGAATTGAAGGTACCTCAAACAACTTATGCTTTTCATATTGATAATATTAATAAGTTGAGATTATATCTTAAAACCATGTTTATTAGTTACAGAGATCAAAATTTAACATGTGAAAGATTAACTTCTGAAAATCTTGCTTATAAGAAAAGGAATGACTATTTAGAAAAAAAGTGTGTTATGTTCCACCAAACTCAGAAAGAAAGAGATGATGCCTTTTATGTTAGAGATGAAGTGCTAAAATTGAATGAATATCTGAAAACTGAGTTAGAAAAAGAAAGAGAGATTATCAGGACTTGGACTAACTCTAGCAGAACAACTCAGAATTTGTTAAGTAGTGGAAACTGGAAAGAGGGCTTAGGTTATGGAGATGATAAAAGTGAAAAAGGAACTGAACAAATTGAGCCAAGTGTTGTTAAACAGACTGCTAAGCCAAAGGTGAATCATGTTAAGTTTTTAGCTAAAACTGTAAAGTCTGATTCTCAAAAGATGAAAGAGTCTGTAGCTGAAGTTACGGAAAAGTCAACTTCTGGCAAATTAGAACAGGATAAACGAGCTAAAGTTAACATAGGTTTAATGACAAAGAAGCAGTTTAAGCATAAACTGAAAGAAATTAGTAATGTCAACAAGGTAAAGGCGGCTAGGAAAAATAGGAATGGTAAGGAAGGTGTGAATAAAAGCAATATTTATATGCATGTTCCTCATGCTCCTAGAAAGAAATGTTATAACTGTGGAAACTCTAACCATCTTGCTTCTTTTTGCAGGAAGAATAAGAATATAAACTCTTTACCTCCTAAGTCAGAAATTATGAGTCAGTCTGTTAGGTTTAAGCCACAAAATCCTTATTTTCACTGTGGTAGTTTATGGCATTCCATTTATACTTGTAAGGAATATCATAGTTTGTACTATGATTATTATCAAATAAAACCTTCTTTGAAGAAAGTTACTTTAATTCCTTCTAGTGTAAAGTCTGATGCAAAGTCTGACATAAGTTCTGATAAACAGCATGTTAGCATAAACTCTGATATTAAATTCGCTGTAAATGCTAAAAAACTTAAAAAGGCCAAAGGATCCAAGCAAGTCTGGGTCCTTAAAACTAACCATTAGTGGTCTTTGTGATTGCAGGGCAACAAGAAAGATATCCTAGTGCTGAACAGTGGATGTTCAGGACATATGACTGGAAATAAAGCCTTGATATCTGACTTTGTGGAGAAAGCTGGCCCAGGAGTTTCTTATGGAGATGGCAACATAGGAAAAACTTTGGGATATGGCAATATCAATTTTGGGAATGTCATCATTGAATCAGTAGCTCTTATCTGAGGACTTAAACACAATCTGCTGAGTGTGAGTCAAATCTGTGACAGAGGTTATCATGTGGATTTCTTTGAAGAACACTGTGAAGTTGTAAGCAATTCTACATGCAAAGTGGTTCTAAAAGGTTACAGGCATGGTAACATTTATGAAGCCAGACTTTCAACAAGTACTGATGGTTCTGCAATCTGTCTGTTGAGTAGAGCATCAACTGAAGAAAGCTGGACTTGGCACAAAAGACTCTCTCATTTAAATTTCAATAACATAAATGAGCTTGTAAAGAAAGATCTTATGAGAGGACTGCCAAAATCAGTATTTGCTCCTGATGGCCTTTGTGATTCATATCAAAAGGCAAAACAAAGAAAATCTTCTTTCAAGAGCAAAACTGAGTCATCAATTCTTGAGCCTTATCACCTACTGCATGTTGATCTATTTGGTCCAGTCAATGTCATGTCTATTGCAAAGAAGAAATATGCTATGGTTATAGTGGATGAGTTCACTAGGTACACTTGGGTGTACTTCTTGCACAAGAAGAATGAAACCGCATCTACTCTAACTGATCATGTCAGACAGCTGGATAAGTTGGTCAAAGATTCTGTTAAAATTATAAGAAGTGATAATGGCACTGAGTTCAAAAAATCAATCATGGAAGAGTTCTGCAAAGAGCATGGAATCAAAAAGGAATTTTCTGCACCTGGAACTCCACAACACAATGGAGTTGTAGAAAGAAAGAACATGACTCTCATTGAAGCTGCACAAACTATGCTTGATGAAGCAAAGCTGCCAACTTACTTTTAGGCTGAAGCTGTGCAGACTGCTTGTTTTACACATAATACTACACTCATAAACAAGCATGGAAAAACACCGTATGAGATGGTGAAAAAAAAGAAGCCAAATCTGAAATACTTTCATGTATTTGGTTGTATAACGACTCGTATGCTCATATATTTCATTAAAGTATAATTACGGAATTATTAAATGAATAATATATGTGTGTATAGCTTCTGTCAGCTATGTGTTGCTTTACTTTTATCTATGAGTGTGAATTATGGTGTCCAGGGTGGTTCGTGTAATTTATTAGGGACTTGTATTGAATTGTTTTCACTTTTAAAATTGGATTTAATACAAGTTTATTTGTGTAAATATGTGGGTTGCTCTAAAATTGTTTTTATGACTTTATAATTACAATAATTATTTTTGGGACTTTATAAAAGTTAGAAATCAATATTTCATCAATTATTTAACCCTGTATGATTTTCTGAGTGCATTTATTTGTAAAATTTGTATTTAATTCTTAAATTCTTCAAAAATTATGAAACTCATATTTATTTATGTTTGGAATATTTAGAGAATTTTAAAATTATTTTGAAAATTTTCGGGAATCGTTTCACCCGCGCGTCGTTTCGTTATTTGTTAAAAAGCGGGTACAAAGAGCACCTTAAAAAGTGTTTTAAAAATTTCGAAAATTATGTCTTTGTAAACTTCGGGTTATTTATGACATTTTGATATTATTTTCATAATTTTCGGGTATTAATTTGCGTGCACCTCAGTCCGTTAATTTTAAGTTTCGGGACAAATTCGACTTTTAAATTTTCGTATCTATCCTAAAATGCAGCGTGGCAGTTTCTTATTAATCAGGGATGCGTATCCCTTCCCTTGTGCAACACCTGTTAGCAGTTAAATAAAAAAACAAACCCAATACCCCCACCCCCTTCTCTCGGTTCACTCCTCTGTTCTCTCTCGTTTACTCGAATCTCTCTGTTCTTTTTCCTTTCGTTTCTTTCTCGCCGTGTTGCTTCCTGTCTCCCGGTAATTACTTTTGCCGCCTGCTTCTTCTGTTCTACTGTTGTTTCCTTCTGTGGTGCCGCCGTTGCCATCGACTTCCAGTATGGTGGCGGTGGTGCGAGCTGTGTTGGTTATACATATATATATATATATACGTGTGTGTGACTATGTGCATATTTGTGTGTGTGTAATTGTGTGTGTCTATGATGTGGGTGTGTGTGTTCGTATTGTGTGTGTGTGATGGAGGTGATGGCTGTGCAGTGTGTGTGCAGTGTGTTCATCTCTGTTGGGCTCGGTTCTGTTGGTTCTGTTGGTTTGATGTTGGGCCTTGTAGTTTGGGCCTGGTTGTTTGGGCCTCTTTCTGTTTGGGCCGAGGTTATGCAGTTTAGTTGATTATTACAAATTTGATTATTATTTCTTTTTCTGCAGGAAATAAATTGATTATTATTCGTTAAATAAAATGTTCGTTGCAGGGAATAATAATATTAATCGGTATAATTTATTTGGGAACCCGTAGTATATCGGGCGCCAATAAATTGTGCCGCCGTTAACGATGAACTTCGGTGAGTCAACGGTGGACTGTGATGACGCAGTTCTGAGTCCTAATATTTTAAAATAAATGAATAAAATGTGATTAATAAGTATATTTAATTGGTATTGGTGAATTTGCGAATTGACTGGAAATGGTGGTTGGGAATTGAATTGTAGTTGGCTTGGATTTGGTTGTGATTGATTTGACGTCGAGTTGTTCGACGGGTTAGTCCGATAAATAAAGGAGGTGCTGCCCAATTTCCGAGAAATCAAACTATGGAAATACGAGAGCATATCCAGCAATTATCGAGCCGTCGAATGAGTATATCAAAACATATATATATATATATATATATGTTGTATAGGAAATTTGATTGTATGTGGTGGCAAACTATTTTGCCAAAAAGTAATAACCCTAATTTTTGTAAAATGATGAGTATATGTATTTTCCGAAAACGAACATCGAACCTATTTTTCGTGAATGTGAACCCTAATTGTTGTGTGTGTTATTATAATATGTGTAATTACGAGTTGTGATTTGATATCGAATGGGTAGGTAGTTAGCGAGGATATGTCAAGCATACATAGACGTCTAACGTAGGGTATTGCGGCTCTGTAGGTTCTAGTCGAAGGACTCAAGAATTGATGTCGAACTAAGATAACCTAGTGATCAGTCAGCAAGCACAGTGAGGTTCCAAGAGAAGGACCTAAGCGTTGAAGTCGGATCCATGATAGTCAAATAGTAAAGCGATAAAGCCGAGTGTCTCAAATCTGGTCAAGGTCGATCAGTGATTGTTGTAAAGCTGTGCAAGGCAAGTACCCCTGACCATTCTTTTATGGTTCAGTATATGCGAATAACTAATATTTTAATCTCTTAATGGAACAGAAACGTTTTAAGTTACGTATCCCCTGTATTTGAAACTGTTGTTTAAAACTATGTTTTGGGGAAAAGTAACTTCTGAAAACACCTATCTCTAAACGTGATTAAAATGAAAGGAAGTTTTGAATAGTGTGCTGTGACAGATTGGTTTTAAAAGAGATAGGCGATAGTGATTTTGGAAACTGGATAAAAAGACTGTTTTGATCCACCTATGTCGTGGAATTTTGGAAAGAGACAAAAAGGGAATTCAGTTGATCTATTGGAGTTGCGTACGAGGCCCGTTATTCGGTAACTGCCCAGCATGTGGTTGTGTAAGTGGCTAATTGGGTTGGGCATTTTGTTTAACCGATTAGTCCAGTGTGGGGGAAAGACCTAGCTAGTCTTTTCCCAAGTTCCGGAACAAAATCTATTTCTGGATGGCCGCTAGTCGCTGTCTGGTGAGGGTAGACTGATCAACTATCTTCACCCGTTAAACATCCAATAGATTTGATTGATTCAATTTTGAAATTGTTTAGCAAATCAACGTGTTTGAGATAGATGATTTTGGGTCCCCTTCATGGGACAGATGGTTTTATGGTTCCTATAATGGAACGGAAGGTTTGAAAATGAAGATAGCATGCTAAAAGAATTGACCTCTGGTATTTATACACAGCACATGACTGATATTGTTGTTTCCCGGAGCATGCTAGTTTTAATATCCAGTTATGAATGTTTACTCATTTTCTGACAAGTTATGAATTCTGTTCCTATCACTGCTTTATCATAAATTGCTTTACTTGTTATTCATATAGTGGTGCTGCTGAGCAAGCAATTGCTCACCCTTGCAGAATATCTTATGTGTTTTGCAGATGCCTAGGAGACTCTTCTGTGATAGTCGGGCAGAGTTCCAGCTCCCTTTGTGTCAGACTCCTCTGAGGTGGTTGTGTTGGACCAAGGATGGTCTGTTGAGTTGCTGTGTTAAGTTAGCTGTGTCAGGATGATTGCTGTAAGTTGGTTTTTGTTAGTTGTAACCTAAATCAAACTTAAACCTGGCAAAGATCTTGGTAAAGGGGTCGTAGTTATATCCCATTATTGAATTGTTTATCTTATGGTGGTTATTGATGACGTCAACTCCTGACCTCGGGGTTGAGGCCGTCACAGTTGGTATCAGAGCTACAGGTTTGAGTCCTTGATTTAGGTTAGGAATAGAGTCAAAAGAGTATAAGAAGGTTTATATATAGAGTGGGTCAGCAACTCAACTAGAGGAGCAAGTCTATGGGTTTAGTCAAGGGTTTCGGAAATATAACCCTGACGTTTGTTGAGGATTGACTGGAACTGCCCTAACCTAGAGTATGTTCCCTTCGTATATGTATTATTAGTAATGTTCGATAAAGATTTTTAGTTTTCTCGAGAAAATGAGTCTGGTTGCGAGGATTCAGCGTTGAGCGGGGCCTTGTTGTGGCAGTTGAGAGGACGCCAACGTTATTCCTAAATATTACCTCTTCTATGTCAAGGAATGTTATTGGCCTGATTGTGTGACCTTGGTGAGTTCGGATAACATGATAATAGTCAGGGGCTACTATGACGACCAAGTTTTATAGTGCATGTGGACTGGATCGGGAGGTGATATCTTTGAACCCTTATACTTCTTCCTTGAAACGAATTTTGTTTCTAGAGTCATTGTTTCTTATCCTATACGTTGCTTATTTTCCTGTGAGAAAGTTGTGAACCCGAAGTAAGGTACTTAGGGTTATGTTGATCTCATTATAAATTAGATTCACCCCCTTCTTATTTGTGAATTTTCTTTCGGACCTTGTTTCTTCTCTCGGAAATTTTATTGGTTAATTGGGGCAAACAATGCATATGAATTGACCATTTTTCTGTGTGGCAAAAGGGTCTGGTGGGACGCCACCGAGTTATGTGTTGTGGCTGTATGGTACTAAGACTGGCCATCTTATGTACTTGTATGGTTGCTCTCAGTGATACCTATGTCTTCTTCACAGTTTCTTCTTATTTGATTCCCTTGAGTTGAAATTTCCTTTAATATCCTATGATAATGAATTTATGCGATTGGAGAGTCCTCGTTATTGAAAGCAAGTCAAAGTAACTGTCAGGAAAAGGAAAGCTTTATATCAGGGTGTTATTTAAGAATAATGGTAACCATGAGAGTTCAGGATCTAAGGATGGAGTTATAGCCTCGAGAAAGGTAACTCAGTGATGGTTGAATCACTTGAGGGTGATAAGAAATCATTCTTAGAGGAATGGTTGGTTGAAATTTGGACTATGGTGTCTGGAGGAGTCTAGCATCCCTTAAGCATGACTTGAATTACTAGTGGGCTCTGTGTAATTGCTGGCTGTTATAGCCGACCAAGTTTCATTGTATACCAGATTGGTGTTAATGTGATAATAGAGTAGTGACGAGAAGTGGTCAGTTGCTGTTGTACTAAGGATCTATGCTATGGTGAGTAGTATTCTAGTTTTCCTGAACCGTTGTTGATTCTGCTACTGTCATTGTTACTGTGATTGCTAGTGTTGTTAATCTAGATTTCTTTTATAAGTGGACCCCGATATTCAGGACTTGGGTACTGTAATTGGGCAGCATTTTCCTGATATAGGTGCACCGTTTAAACGGTGATACCTTCTGTCAAACATTTTGTTATGTTTTGGATAAAACTAATTTATATATTCTAGGAAGATGCCACCTAAGAAAGCTACCCGGTCTAAAGAAAATAGTAGTAGAGTTGTGAGGATCCAACTATAAATGAAATTCTAGATTTGTTACGCCAGCAGCAGCAGCAACAGTTGTAGTTAATCCAACAGGATCAGCAGCAGCAACTACTGTTACCGCAGCAATAACAAGGAGGGAATCAAAGTGCTAGTTTCAAATCTTTTCAGAATGTTAACCCTCCTAAATTTAAAGGTGAACCTAATCCGGTAGCTGCTGGAGCATGGTTAAAAGAGATGGAGAAAGTTTTCAACCTTGTTCAAGTAAGTGAGAATCTTAAGACTGATTATGCAAGCTATTTCTTGAAAAATGAAGCGAATTATTGGTGGAAGTCAACAAGGGCGTTAGAAGGAGAAGGCCCTGTTCCATGGGCTAGGTTTACTGAATTATTTTTGGAAAAGTATTTTCCTGATTGTGTGAGGAATTAAATGGAGATTGAGTTTTTAGAACTGAAGCAAGGTGACAGAAGTGTAGCTGAGTATGAGGCTAAATTCACAGAGTTGGCTAGGTTTGTACCAGATTATGTGTGCTCTGAGGCTCAGAAGGCAAGGAGGTTTCAACAAGGATTGAAGCCTGAAATTCGTAGTGGAGTGGTGGCATTGCAACTCAAGACGTATCCTTCCGTAGTTCAAGCCGCCTTAGTAATTGATTTTGATCAGAAGTTAGCCGCTAGAGAAAAAGAAGATAAGAAGCGAAAGATTGATGATATGGAAGAAGCGTCAGGTCAAGAAGGATCCAGTCAGAAGTCTCATAAAAAGGTCGGAAGGAGTAAGAATAAAGAATTTAGAGAGAAAAGTATTTCTTTAAATAGAATTAGTAACACCTCAGCCAACTCTAATCAGGCCAATTCGGTTAAATCATCTATATCAGAATGTAAGCAATGCGGTAAGAGACATAGTGGAAGGTGTAAAGCAAATACTGAATGTTTTAGGTGTAGTCAGAAGGGACATTATGCGTCAGAATGTAAGGTGGAAAATCCAAGAGTCGTCTGTTATAACTGTGGCAAGGTAGGACATGTTGCCAAGAATTGTAGAAGTACTTCCCGAGATAGCATGGGAGGTAGTGCATCAAAAGGTTTGACGTCCAGTACAGCCAAGGCTAAGACTTGTAATGTGATTAAAAGTTTAGCTGCTCAGGACCCTTATAAGGAACCAGGGAAATAATTGATTACCGGAAGAAGCAAACGATAATTTCTATGGAAGCTAATATTAGGATAAGTATTCAAGGACATAAGCAAGAAGATAAGGCGTAATTAGCGCATATAAGGGATATTAAGAAGGAAACTTCAGGATTGTGGGATGAAAGAATAATGAGATAAGGTGCATTCTGTGTTGTGCACTGATGTGATTTATAGGAAAGAGGAATGGATGTATGAAGTTACGTGATGATTATCAGAAGTTGGAAAAGTTGACGAATAGGTATAAGTAACCCTGCATAGAATTGATTATTTATGAAAGGAACGAGTTGGTTCTTGGAGGAAGACCTAAGATCAGACTACTATCAGCTAAAGGTAAGCCTGAGGACATACCAAAGATTGCGATTAGAATGAGTTATGAGCGTTGTAAGTTTTGGTGATAATAGGCGGAGTAACGAGTGTATCAGTTATCTATGAGGAATTAAGGAATATGGTGTATCAAGAGTACTTGCATGGTATAATCGTATTTATTGATAACATCCTCGCCATCTAAGGGCTAAGGAAGGCCAAGTTGAAAACCTAAAGAAATGTCGCAAAGGGTTGAACAGTAGCAATTGTATATTAAACCTTAAGAGTATGAAGTTCTGGTCAGGAGCACGGTTGTTAGAGTAATTACCAACTAAGCAAGGTCCATTTAAGGACCGATGTCTTGGATAGGAAAGAAGAAATGATTATGGTTAAGAATATTAAGGAATTAATAGAAGCATTGGAAAGAGTGGAAGGTGAAGTTCGAATACCTAAAGGTAAGAAGAAGTGAAGATATGAAATTACCTTCTAGCCTTAATTTATGGAAATTAGTAAGAAGTGCTCAAATGTTTGGAAATTGAGTTAAAAGAGAGTACCATCTATCATCCGTAAACGAAGGGCCAAAGTGAAAAGACGATTTAGACAATATAGAATATGTTGAGAGTATATATAGAATATGTTATAAGTGTCAATGTTAAAGCGATATATTTCTGATTTGAATCAAGCCATTGATTAGGAGCCAACGGGCTCTCATCCAAATTTATTTTACGTAAAATAATCGATCCAAATCCTAGATCGTTAAAAGTGAGTCCTTAGTAATGAATTTATGTCTATGGTGAGTATGCGATGAATAAATCCCCGAGTAGAAGAGTTTACCTGGAAGTTAGAGTCAGATATGCTTGACAAATATCCTCACTTGTTTAGTTAAGTTTGATTCTGAGGACAAAATCTTTTTAAGGGGGGAAGGATATAACGACTCGTATGCTTTTATATTTAATTAAAGTGTAATTATGGAATTATTAAATGAATAATATATGTGTGTATAGCTTCTGTCATCTATGTGTTATTTTACTTTTATCTATGTGTGTGAATTATGGTGTCCAGGGTGGTTTGTGTAATTTATTAGGGACTTGTATTGAATTGTTTTCACTTTTAAAAGTGGATTTTATACAAGTTTATTTGTGTAAATATATAGATTGTCTCTAAAATTGTTTTTATGACTTTATAATTACAATAATTATTTTTGGGACGTTATAAAAGTTAGAAATCAATATTTCATTAATTATTTAACCCTGTATGATTTTCTGAGTCCATTTATTTGTAAAATTCATATTTAATTCTAAAATTCTTCAAAAATTATGAAACTCATATTTATTTATGTTTGGAATATTCTGAGAATTTTAAAATTATTTTGAAAATTTTCGGGAATCGTTTCACTTGCGCGTCGTTTCGTTATTTGTTAAAAAGCAGGTACAAAGAGCACCTTAAAATGTGTTTTAAAAATTTCGAAAATTAAGTCCTTGTAAACTTCGGGTTATTTATGACATTTTGATATTATTTTCATAATTTTCGGGTATTAATTTGCGTGCACCTCAGTCCGTTAATTTTAAGTTTCGGGACAAATTCGACTTTTAAATTCTCGTATCTATCCTAAAATGTAGCGTGGCAGTTTCTTATTAATCAGGGACGCGTGTCCCTTCCCTTGTGCAACACCTGTTAGCAGTTAAATAAAAAAAAGAAAAACCCAATACCCCCACCCCCTTCTCTCGGTTCACTCCTCTGTTCTCTCTCGTTTACTCGATTCTCTCTGTTCTTTTTCCTTTCGTTTCTTTCTCGCCGTGTTGCTTCCTGTCTCCCGGTAATTACTTTTGCCGCCTGCTTCTTCTGTTCTGCTGTTGTTTCCTTCTGTGGTGCCGCCGTTGCCGTCGCCTTCCGGTATGGTGGCGGTGGTGCGAGCTGTGTTGGTTATACATATATATATATACGTGTGTGTGACTATGTGCATATTTGTGTGTGTGTATAATTATGTATGTCTGTGATGTGGGTGTGTGTGTTCGTGTTGTGTGTGTGCGATGGAGGTGATGGCTGTGCAGTGTGTGTGCAGTGTGTTCATCTCTGTTAGGCTCGGTTCTGTTGGTTCTGTTGGTTTGATGTTGGGCCTTGTAGTTTGGGCCTGGTTGTTTGGGCCTCTTTCTGTTTGGGCCGAGGTTATGCAGTTTGGTTGATTATTATGCAGGAAATAAATTGATTATTATTCTTGAAATAAAATGTTCGTTGTGGGGAATAATAATATTAATCGGTATAATTTATTTGGGAACCCGTAGTATATCGGGCACCAATAAATTGTGTCGCCGTTGACGATGAACTTCGGCGAGTCAACGGTGGACTGTGATGACGCGGTTCTGAGTCCTAATATTTTAAAATAAATGAATAAAATGTGATTAATAAGTATATTTAATTGGTATTGGTGAATTTGCGAATTGACTTGTTGACTGGAAGTGGTGGTTGGGAATTGAATTGTAGTTGGCTTGGATTTGGTTGTGATTGATTTGACGTCGAGTTGTTCGACGGGTTAGTCCGATAAATAAAGGAGGTGCTGCCCAATTTCCGAGAAATCGAACTACGGAAATACGGGAGCGTATCCAGCAATTTTCGGGCCGTCGAATGAGTATATAAAAACATATATATATATATATGTTGTATACGAAATTTGATTATATGTGGTTGCAAACTATTTTGCCAAAAATTAATTACCCTAATTTTTGTAAAATGACGAGTATATTTATTTTTCCGAAAGCGAACATCGAACCTATTTTTCATGAATGTGAACCCTAATTGTTGTGTGTGTTATTATAATATGTGTAATTACGAGTCGGGATTTGATATCGAATGGGTAGGTAGTTAGCGAGGATATGTCAAGCATACCTAGATGTCTAACGTAGGGTATTGCGGCTCTGTAGGTTCTAGTCGAAGGACTCAAGAATTGATGTCGAACTAAGATAACCTAGTGATCAGTCAGCAAGCGCAGCGAGGTTCCAAGCGAAGGACCTAAGTGTTGAAATCAGATCCAGGATAGTCAAATAGTAAAGCGATAAAGCCGAGTGTCTCAAATCGGGTCAAGGTTGATCAGTGATAGTTGTAAAGCTCTGCAAGGCAAGTACCCCTGACCATTCTTTTATGGTTCAGTATATGTGAATAGCTAATGTTTTAATCTCATAATGGAACAGAAACATTTTAAGTTACGTATCCCCTGTATTTAAAAATGTTGTTTAAAACTATGTTTTGGGGAAAAGTAACTCTGAAAACACCTATCTCTAAACGTGATTAAAATGAAAGGAAGTTTTGAATAGTGTGCTGTGACAGATTGGTTTTAAAAAGAGATTGGTGATAGTGATTTTGGAAACTGGATAAAGAGACTGTTTTGATCCACCTATGTCGTGGAATTTTGGAAAGAGGCAAAAAGGGAATTCAGTTGATCTATTGGAGTTATGTAAGAGGCCCGTTATTCGGTAACGGCATAACATGTGGTTGCGTAAGTGGCTAATTGGGTTGGGCATTCTGTTTAACCGATTAGTCCAGCATGGGGGAAAGACCTAGCTAGTCTTTTCCCAAGTTCCGGAACACAATCTATTTCTGGATGGCCGCTAGTCGCTGTCCGGTGAGGGTAGACTGATCAGCTATCTTCACCCGTTAAAAGTCCAATAGATTTGATTGATTCAGTTTTAAAATTGTTTAGTAAATCAACGTGTTTGAGACAGATGATTTTGGGTCCCCTTCGGGACAAATGGTTTTATGGTTCCCATAATGGAATGGAAGGTTTGAAAATGAAGATAGCATACTTAAAGAATTGACCTCTGGTATTTATACACAGCACACGACTGATATTGTTGTTTCCCGAAGCATGCTAGTTTTAATATCCAGTTATGAATGTTTACTCATTTTCTGACAAGTTATGAATTCTGTTCCTATTACTGCTTTATCATAAACTGCTTTACTTGTTATTCATATAGTGGTGCTGTTGAGCAAGCAATTGCTCACCCTTGCAGAATATCTTATGTGTATTGCAGATGCCTAGGAGACTCTTATGTGATAGTCGGGCAGAGTTCCAGTTCCCTTTGTGTTAGACTCCTCTGAGGTGGTTGTGTTGGACCAAGGATGGTCTGTTGAGTTGTTGTGTTAAGTTAGCTGCATCAGGATGATTGTTGTAAGTTGGTTTGTGTTAGTTGTAACCTAAATCATACTTAAACCTGGAAAAGATCTTGGTAAAGGGGTCGTAGTTATATCCCATTATTGAATTGTTTATCTTATGGTGGTTATTGATAACGTCAACTCCTGACCCCGGGGTTGAGGCTGTCATAGGTTGCAAGTGTTTTGTTCTTAAGACTCATCCTGAACAGCTGTCAAAATTTGATCTAAAAGCTGATGAAGGAATTTTTGTTGGATATCCACTTTCCACAAAAGCCTTCAGAGTCTATAATTTAAGAACAAGGGTTGTCATGGAATCTATCAATGTATCTTTTGATGATAAGAAGATTACTGTACTTGAAGATTTCAATGATCATGATCATCTGACATTTGAAAATGAAAACTTAAATTCTGATTCTAAAATTCTGATGACTTAAAATCTAATCCTGTAAGTTCTGACGGGTTAAGTTCTGATGTCATTGAAACTGTGGTAACAACTCCAAAGGAAAATGCACCTGTCCAGGGGGAGCAAGCTGAAAATCCGACCACATCTCAAGACTCTCAAGAAGCATCAGAACCTGCCACTGGCTCTTCAAGTTCTGATTCATCTAGTTCTGATGAGCCAAATTCTGATAATTCTGGAAACCCTGATATTTCAAATCCTGAAGGATCCAAGTCAAATTCTGAAGTCTCAGAGAGCATAACTACAGGGGGGCATCAGAAAATGCTGATGGAGACAGCATGAATCATGGGGGAGGATCCAGTTCTAGAAGTCAACTTCAATCTGCAAGGAAGTGGACCAAATCACATACACCTGACTTAATAATTGGAGATCCTGAAGCAGGTGTCAGAACTAGAACTGCAACATCAAATGAATGTCTTTATCATTCTTTTCTATCTCAGACTGAACCAAAAAAAGTGGAAGAAGCTCTTTAAGATGCTGATTGGGTGCAAGCAATGAAGGAATAGTTAAATGAATTTGAAAGAAATAAAGTCTGGACCCTAGTGCCAAGACCAAAGAACAGATCCATTGTTGGCACAAAATGGGTGTTCAAAAATAAAACTGACAGTGATGGCTTAATTACAAGGAATAAAGCAAGGCTGATTGCTAAAGGGTACTCTCAACATGAGGGTATTGATTATGATGAAACATTTGCACCAGTTGCTATATTGGAAGCCATAAGAATCTTTTTAGCTTATGCTGCTCATAAAAAGTTTAAAGTCTTTCAAATGGATGTGAAAAGTACTTTTCATAAAGGAGTATTGGAAGAAGAGGTCTATGTTGAACAACCTCCAGGCTTTTTAGATTCAAAATTTCCAAATCATGTCTACAGGCTTGACAAAACACTTTATGGCCTTAATTAAACTCCTAGAGCATGGTATGAGACTTTAGCTCAATTCCTTCTGGAAAGTGGATTTCACAGACGTACAATTGATAAAACACTATTCTACCCCAACCATGGAAATGACTTACTTTTGGTACAGATATATGTTAATGATATCATATTTGTAACTACAAATGCCAAACTTTGTGAGAGGTTTGCAAAGATAATGCAGTCAAGATATCAAATGAGTATGATGGGAGAACTTAGTTATTTTCTGGGCCTTCAAGTCAAGCAAAATGAAGAAGGTACTTTTATCTATCAATCCAAGTACTCCGGAAATTTACTGAAGAAATTTGAAATGCAAGATTGTTCAACTGCATCCACTCCCACGGTCACTGCAACCAAGTTAGATAAAGATACTGGTTCATCAGCAGATATTACTAACTACAGAGGTATGATTGGCTCTTTACTCTATTTAACTGCAAGTAGACCTGATATCATGTATGCTACCTGTCTTTGTGCAAGATTTCAGGCTAATCCAAGAGAACCTCACTTAATAGCTGTTAGGTCCCAATTTGTTTGTAGAAGGGGGGGTTGAATGCAAACAATACCGTTTAGTCGAATAAAATGCGGAATAAAATTGTGAAACAAAATTCAAGTTAAATAAAACTTTTATTAAACTTGAAAGGTGTTACAACTACGGTATCGGTTACAAGGGATTAATCTCAAATCAATTATTACAAATCTAGAATAAATTCGACATGAACTTTTTCTATATTTGTAATTAAAAGATCAAATGCTAAATGTGATTTGAGATTAAGTTCTAGGGATTTTAATCCGCTAGATTGATACACAAGAACAAGATAAGTATTTCTAGTTGATTGGATTTAACTTTACAATCTAGAAATTGATCTTGAAGTTGCAGATGAGATGAAATATTTTTCTGCTCCTTTTTCTTTTGTTCTTGAGTTTTTGTTCTGTGTTTTTTTGATTGATTGTGAAATAACAGACTTCTGCTCCTTTTTATCAAACAGCCGAATGTAAACATGTACTGGCATGACAATCTCTTTGGCCAGCAAGACTTTCGGTATGACAAAATTTACAACTAGCAAGACAATTAAAATGAGCTAGCAAGACTTTCGGTATGACTATTGATTGTCATACTGATTGTCATATTAGTTCAAATAAATTGTCTTGCTGAATTAATAACAGATTTTAATCTAAACAGAAATTCTAATAAGACAATTAAATGTTTTGGCATGACTTTCGGTATGACTATCAATTGTCATACCGATTGTCATACTAGTTCAAATAAATTGTCTTGCTGAATTTAAGCAGATTTTAAACCAATTAAAATCTTGTAAATCCTTAATATTAATTCTAAATTAATTAATCAATTTAATTCAATTAATCAATAAATTAATCTTTGCAGATATAATTTATTTTCTTAATTAAATTATATGACTTAATTAATTAATAGAGAATTAATACTAACCCTGAGCAGCATCCATTCTTCTGACAATCTTCTGAAAGTCACCGAGACTTATGAATCAATTTCGCCACTTCAATGCTGACACTCGATGTACTGTCTGGTTCATGAGTGACTAACTTCCGTGACGTTTCTTCATGTCTTGACTTTGATATTCTGATTGAATCCTTGTAATAAATGATACCCTGACGAGATCTCTGTCACTTGATTAAATCCACGATCTTGATTTATATCAATGAGGCATGATCAAATTCTTGAACTTCTTCCAGTGAATCTTCAAGTCTGCAGATGAACAATGTTTCTTTATTCTTTGACAGATGTTACTTTGTGAGATCTCTCTGATGATAGATCCACTATTTACTTATTACATTCTTATTTGAGTTGAGTTAAATACTCGAATAAATGAGTAGGCTATGACATATGCCTTTCAATCTCCCCCTATTTGTTTGTTAGACAATAACAACAAATACCTAGAGGATAACTCAACTAACAAATAAGAAAAAGATATAAACAGTAATGTAAAGTAAATAGCAGAAAAGTTCTGGATTATATTTAACATTTTCCAGATTCCAAATGAAATTTACAAGTGAATACAAGATAGATGTTCCTCTAGCCTGAACATATAACTACATTAGACTATCTTGATTCATAAAGCTCTAATCATATTACATTGAGTTTTGAGCTAATTGACTTCAGTTGTCTTCTCTTCTGACTTCACCTTCTTCTAAATCTTGAAGCAATTCCTTGTCAAAGACACGATCCTTTTCTGAAGTGAAGCTTGCTGGTCTGACTGGTTGAACTCCAACTGACTTCAGCTTATTCTTGAGTTGATTATACCTTTTAACATTCTTTTCACAATAAGCTTGAATCAAGTCAGCAGCTTGAGTCTTCAACATGGATGAATATCCAGCAGTTCTCAAATGATGTTCCATCCAGACCAGATGCTTAGCTGAGTAGTCTTTAAGAGATTGTACATCTAGCTGACAGATTTGAAGACAATCAGACTTAAAGAATCTCACCTGATGAGGATTGTTGACCACTTGAGGACTAGCCCTGCTGGCAAACTCTTTAAGCCTTTCTCGAAGAACTTCATTCAATTCTGAGCTTCTTTTGACTTTGTTTAAAAGAACCCAAATCTCTGACAAAGAACGATTCTCAAATAGATGAAGTGACACCTTGAATGATCCTTCACTCTGACAATATAAAAAAATGCTCATCTCATTTAGGGATCTATCAAAAGCAGCTGTGATCCTTGAGACTTCAGTCTTGATAGCATTCATGTACATGTCATTGTTAGGATTTGAGATTTCCAGCTTGTCAAGAAGATGTAAGAACTGCCTATCATTGTTAGTGCTCAGCTGAGGCATATCAAGTACTCTCCTAGCTTCATCCCATTTTTCACCAATCTTTAGTCTGACATCTCTTCTCCTTTCTTGAGCCTTAATGTCATGAAGACGTTGCTTTTGAAGAGTTTCTGTTCTTTGAATGTCTTTTCTCATGTCAATGATCTGAGAGACCTTCTTGAGTTCAGCTTCTTTTCTTTTCATCTCTGACTGCTCCTTCTGAAATTCTTTCTCAAACATAGGATCCACTTGAGCTTCTTCTTCCCATTCTCCAAAATCACTTTCCTCTTCAGCTTCAAATAACCCATCTTTATCTTCCTGAACTGGTTCAGTGGGAATGTCAAAAATATCAAAGTCATCCTGTTCTCCACTGTAGTAGACATCATCAGCCTTTCCTTTGTTTCCAGCAGAGGTATCTTTTTCTTTCCCTTTGGCACTACTCCCTTTCTTCTCCCCCTTAGTTGAGGGATCCTCTTCTGATCTTCCTTTGGAACCTCCATCACCTCCAGAGCCTGATCCTCCACCAGACGGTCCTTCAAAATAAGCTCTTTGTTCTTCATTAGGGCAATGAGAATTCTTGATCATGTAATATAGGTGCTTCATCCCTTCATTGAGATGTTCCATGCCTGTCTCTATCTTTAGAAATCTTGAGGAGTCCAGTGAATGATTCATCTCAACGAGGTCTTCAAGAGAAGTCATTCTTGTATGTAGAGAGCAGAAGTTGGATATGTCATCAGCTGATAAAGTTGGAGTGTCCTGAATAGAATTGAGCTTTGGTATTACAGTGGTCTTTAGATCTGAGATGTCATTCCTTATGATTGCAAGCTGATTGTTGACAGAGGTGGAAGAAGAAGACCGTTCAACCACTTGTGCTTTGAATGCTTGAGCTTCAGCTTGGCTTTTAGCAAGTTCTTCTTTTAGAGCAGCAATTTGAGCTAACAGGTTTTGAGTATCTGTGTCTGTGTGTGCTCTCACCTGAATTTCACTCGTGTTTGGTTCACTCACCTCACGTGCTTGTGTTTCTCTCAATATAATTGCTCGTGAGGAGTCTTCCTGTTGCTGTTCTTCTGTACCTGCAGTAAAAATCACCCTAGCCTCTTCAAGAGAGGTCAGTGGTGGTGCAATGGGAATTCGCGAGTCCCGATCCTCAGTCAAACCTATCATTTCATGTGAAATATATGTCTGAATTGCTTCAGGGATAGATTGACCGAGTTGCCCTCCACTTTCTCCAGATAAATCTGCGAGTGGAGAATCCCTTGAGGGAGCCAGAGGTGTTTGATCTGGGAGGGGAGAAAATGACTCTATTAAGGGTTGCTGAGAGTCAGATTTTCCCTCTGAAGCATGTGACTGCTCTTCTGCCGTAACTATGGCAGGCACTGTAACCGACTCTATGTGCACTCCTCGCTGTGTGTCCTGAGTATGAGCTGGGGAAGTGTATGGTTCCATTGTGAGTAATGGAATTGTGCTTGACTCAGTACAAGATGCCATGGCCCTATGGCGAATTTCAATAGATGCATCCTGTTGAGAGAATGCCTCTAGTAACTGTTCATTGGCCATTTCAAAGTCCATGTCCTGTTGGGAGGACAAGGATGGGCTTTCAGATGCCTCAGAATATGTTCTTCTTTTCTTAGGAGGAGGCAGAGCTGAGGGTTCACTCATATTTAACAATGTACTACTTCCTAGTAATCTTCTGGGTAACATTTTAGACAGTGGGGGAGAGGTTGAGATAGAATGTGACTCTGTGTTTGGCTCTATGACCTGGGATTGAAGCTGTGGTTCTACAACTTCATGGTCAACCCTATCAACCACTGGGGGTCTTTCAACAGAAGTAGGAAGGGAGTGAGAGTGAGGAATTACTACCTGTAATGGAAGAGCATCTGATGTTGGAGGAGCCTGGGTGGCTTGAACCACTGGAGGTTGAGGTTGCTGTTCATGACCGGGAAGATTGAAAATAGGTAAAGGAATATAAGTGGCCATGAAAGCAGATACAAGTACTGGAACTTGCATGAATTTGAAGGTTGTGTCTTGGCGAGTGTAAATCTTTTTGCTAACTGGAGGGGGTTCGGTTACTGCAGAGTTAGCAAAAAGGGCTTTGTGTTCAGGTGTGAGAAGATGATCTGCTATAAGTATGAGAAAACGAGCATAGTAACATGATACCCTACGATTTGTAGAATGATCACGTAAAGCAGAAGTTAGACGTCTCAAGAGAATGAGAAAAAGTAGTTTGCCAAAATTGATCCTTTGATTGAAAACAACCGCCAGACCAATATACTGTAGAGTGGAAGTGATGTTATGAAAATTGGATTTTGTGCAGTTGGCAAACACTTTGGAAAGTGTATCGAAGAAAATATCCCATTCAGACACCAAATTTGATTTAGAAAGTTTGGTTAAATTGATCACCCCCTGATAGTGAATAGCATTGAAAAAATTTGTGATATCATTTTCAGAGGGTAAATTACAGAAATTGTCTAGTGGAAAATTTAACTCACGATTGACGACTGTTTCATCAACTACATACTGTGTGTTTGCGACGGTGAATGAAAAAGATTTTGAATCATCGGCCACAGTAGAGGTTGTGCAAATCAGTCTAAGTAGATCGACGTTTAAAATCACATTTGATTTAATAGCAGAGCTAACAATCGAATGGTCATTTAAAAATCTAATCCATGGCTTAAATTTTTCAACATCACATTTTTCCGGATTAAAATAACCAACCTGATTATGCGCGACAATTTGGAAATTGAGAGCCATTTAAAATAATAATAAGACACACGCTTTTCAGAATTTTAAGAATAATATTAAGAAAATTTGAATTAATTAAATTAATTTAATAATTCGAATTAAATTAATTATAATCGAAAAATTTAGACAGAAATGTATCTCGTTAAAATTCTTAACTCACAAACGCAGTTTTGACAAACCAAAAGACACAAATCAGAAATTGAAATAAAAATAAAAAGTTCAAAATCAACAAACACAAATTGAATTTGAAGGGGCAAACTGATATATATAAAAAAAATTTGAAAATTTTGACAGCACTCCTGTATGTATATATATGTAAGTATATATCACAGGAGTGAAGATTCAGTTTGCTGAGTAAAAACTCGAGCAAGGAAGGAAGCAATTCGTTGGTTTTAGTTCGAAGAGAGAAAAGAGAGAAAACTGTTCGACTTAAAAAAAAATGAACTGTTGAAATGGTTTTAAAAAAAACAAACACACGCCTTTATATTACAGCTGGTATGACAATCCGGGATTGTCATACCGATTGTCATACCAGGCAAAAGAAGGAAAAGAAAAAAATAGAATAAATACTAAAATTATAACTGGTATGACAATCTGATAGTCATACCGATTGTCATACCAGTATAATAATAAAAGGAAAATAATTATATATATGGTTTATAACTGGCAAGACAATTGATAGTCATACCGATTGTCTTGCCAGTATAAAACTGTACTGAATAATATAATAAACAAAATTTAAACTGAAATGACTTTCAGCAAGACAATTTCAATTGTCTTGCCGATTGTCATATCAGCTTTAAACACAGAAACACACACATATATAAATTTATAAAGACTTATATAACTTAGTAAAAATATCAGAAAATATTTACAAAATAGTAAAACTGAAATACAGACTTATAATATTTACAGAAATAAAGACAATATATCAGAATTTATTATTTTTATTCTAAAAATAGATTTCTATTGAATTTTAGCAAATAAAATTCATAGTAAAATATTTTTAGAGGAAATAAAATATTCTGAGATATTTTAAATTAACAAGTAGGGAAAATAAAAATAGATAAGATAATATATATTACATAGAAATAAGCAAGAAATATGATACCTGATGTCAATGTGCTTTGTCCTCGAGTGCTGCACAGGGTTGTTGGTGATGGCTATTGCACTTGTATTGTCACATAAAATAGGAATCTTGTTCAATACAGAGCCATAGTCTCGGAGTTGGTTCCTAATCCACAAGATCTGAGCACAGCAGCTTCCAGCAGCAATATATTCAGCCTCGGCCATTGAGTTGGAAACTGTTTGTTGTTTCTTGCTGTACCATGAGACTAGCCTGCTTCCTAGGAATTGACAACTTCCTGAGGTGCTTTTCCTATCAACAACACTTCCTGCGTAATCTGAATCTGTATATCCAACAAGGTTAAAACCAGATTCTTTAGGGTACCAAATACCTAGATTTGGTGTTCCCTTAAGATATCTTAAGATTCGTTTAACAGCAACGAGATGAATATCTCTAGGATCCGCTTGGAACCTTGCACATAAACATGTAGCATACATAATATCTGGTCTACTTGCAGTAAGATAGAGTAACGAGCCAATCATACCTCTGTAGCTTGTGACATCTACCTTAATGGAGTTTTCACATGGTCCAAGCTTGACAGCTGTAGTTGATGGAGTCCTTGCTGATGCAGAATCCTCTAGATTGTACTTTTTGAGGAGTTCCTTGAGATACTTGGATTGACAAATAAATGTTCCATCTAACCTTTAATTTACTTGTAATCCAAGAAAGAACTTCAGCTCTCCCATCATGCTCATTTCAAACTTGCTGTGCATTAACTTAGCAAATCTCTTACAGAGATTATCATTAGTAGACCCAAATATTATATCATCCACATAGACTTGGACTAATATAGTATCCTTCTTATGTGTTTTAGAAAAGAGAGTTTTGTCTATGACACCTCTAATAAAGCTATTTTCAATAAGAAATTCAGAGAGAGTGTCATACCATTTTCTTGGAGACTGTTTTAGCCCATAGATAGCCTTGAAAAGAAAGAAGACAAAATCCAAATGATCTGGATCTTCAAAACCAGGAGGTTGCTCTACATATACCTCTTCATCCAGCTTTCCATTCAGAAAGGCACTCTTGACATCCATTTGATAAACTTTAAAGTTTGAAAATGCTGCGAATGCCAGAAATATCCTGATGGCCTCAAGTCTAGCCACTGGAGCATAGGTTTCATCATAATCAATGCCTTCAGCTTGAGAATACCCTTTAGCTACCAGTCTTGCCTTGTTTCTTGTAACCACACCATCTTCATCTAGTTTATTCCTGAATACCCACCTAGTACCAACAGCTTTCTTGTGTACAGGCCTAGGTACCAGTTTCCAGACTTGTTGACTTTCAAACTGATTGAGTTCATCTTGCATAGCAATCACCCAATCTGGATCAGTTAGTGCTTCTTCAATTTTCTTAGGTTCCATCTCAGAAAGAAATCCTGAGAACAAACACTCATTTTGAGTAGCACGTCTAGTTCTGACTCCAACATCTGGATCACCAATAATCAACTCAAAAGGGTGAGCTTTATTCCAGACAGTCTGTCTTGGAAGATTTGATCTTGATGATTCGCCTTGAAATTCATTGTGATGTTGTGTCCTACTAGATGATCCTTCAGCATCTCCCCCTGAGTTGTTGCCATGTTGACTTGAAGATTCTCCGTCAGTAGCAGTGGTATCTCCATTGTTGCCAAAGTTTCCATCACTATTACCTTGAGTATCATCAGGATTAACAGGTTCTTCACCAGCAACAACCTCAGGTACTTGACCATGTTCTAATTCTGAATCTGACGTATCATCAAACTTCAGTTTCTCAGAAGGATCTTCAGTTTGGATACTAGGGAGTTTAGTGTCATCAAATGTAACATTGACACTTTCAGTTACTTTGTGTTGATCAATGATATACTCTATATGATCTTCTTCCATATCCAACAAAAATACCCTCATATGCCTTTGCCTCGAACTTACCACGACGATCATCTCCATCCTTGAGCACGAAACATCTGGCACCAAATACATGAAAGTATTTGATAGAAGGTTTCTGTTCATTCAAAATCTCATAAGGAGTTTTAATGAAGTCTTTGTTGATTAGAGTTCGATTCTGAGTATAACATGCAGTATTGACAGCTTCAGCCCAAAAGTACATTGGAAGACCTGATTCACTTAACATCGTTCTTGCAGCTTCAATCAATGTACGATTCTTCCTTTCTACCACTCCATTTTGCTGAGGGGTTCTAGGAGCTGAAAATTGTCTGGTAATCCCTTTGTCTGTACAGAATCCATTGAGAAGTGCATTCTTGAATTCTGTCCCATTATCTGACCTTATTGCTCTAACAGGGACGTTAGAATCTAACTCAATCATCTTGATATGATCAATCACAACTTGTGGTGTTTCATCCTTAGAGTGAAGAAATAAAACCCACGTATACTTGGAATAGTCATCAACTATCACAAGACAGTAACACTTCTTTGACATAGAAAGGATATTAACTGGACCAAATAAATCCATGTGCAATAATTGCAGAACACCAGTTATGGAAGATGTGTCAGTGCCTTTGTGACTTGCTTTCTTTGACTTTCCTTTCTGGCAAGCCTCACATAGTCCTTCTGGAGAGAATTCCAGCTGAGGCAGACCTCTTACCAATTCTCTTTTGACAAGAGAATTCATTGTTTTGAAATTGAGATGAGAAAGTCTCTTGTGCCATAGCCAACTCTCAACTGACGATGCCTTTGCATAGAAACAATTGACTTCAAGATTGCTTCCAGAGTTCATGTCAGCTACGAACAGATTTCCTTTCCGGATTCCCATTAAGGAGGGTTTTTCACCTTTCTTGTGCAGAATCTGACACTTCAGCTTGTCGAATAAAACATTGTAGCCGTTGTCACAGAACTGACTAATGCTAAGCAGATTGTGTTCAAGTCCTTGCACAACATATACATTTTCAATGATAACATTTCCAGCTAGCAAACAGCCATATCCCTCTGTTAAACCTTTGCTGTTATCTCCAAAGGTAACCACTGGGCCAGCTTTCTCAACCACATTTGATAGCAGGGCTCTATCTCCGGTCATATGTCTTGACGATCCGCTGTCAAGAATCCACACTACCGGTCGTACCTGTTTAATGCCCTGCAATACAAATGGATTAGACCTTCTTCGGAACCCAAGCTTGGCTGGGTCCGGCATACTTGTAAAATTGGCCTTTATCAGGCAAAACAACATTCTTAATTTCAATATTCTCAACGTTCTCAATGACTGAACATTTGACCTTGTGAACAGCCTTGACAAATTTCTGTTTAGGCTTAGGCACAAATGTCTCCTTTCTAGCTTTAGGAGGACTAGCAGTCTTAGACCTATCATGCTTTCTATTATTCACATGCTGACGAGGAGTAGTCTTATCATTAGAAACATGCTTACCATTAAAATAAGCAAACAACAGATTAAAAGCACAAGACATACAATCAGGAACACCACATGCTTTATGAGAAGGATTAACAATAGGCAACTTATGCATGGTAGACATGGCATTTGTGTTATCCAACTCATGTGTGTCTGAGTTAGTCTCAGTTGCTTTCACAATCTTGACTGGAACTTTTGACACACTTGACTTGGAGACAGCTTTCCCATTAGCATTATCTTCAGCACGAATTTCTTCTTGAATAATAAAAGAGGTCTCATCAAATGGTTCAGCAATTGATTCTTTATAGAGGGGTTCATCAACACCCTTAAGCACATGTGGTACTTCCCTGCCTTTAGCACATACATGAGGAGGGGAGTTTATGCCTAATTTTCCAATAGCAGCATTGTAATCATAACCTATTCCATGTGTTTGATTAACAGCTTGCTTATTGTAAAACTCTTTGGACTTCGAACAAGAATTAAAGTAAGCTTTAACCTTAGCCTCAAGACCGGTGATCTTGTCTTTGAGAATAGTTTCGAGTTGTCTATAACAGTCAACTCTATTCTCTAGAAAAGATACTTGTTCTTTTAGTTTATCTTGATTAATGTGCACAAGTCTTAATTCATTGACCTCTTTCTCAAGGTCTTTGATTTGTTGATTTAACAATTCATTATCACGACGAGCACAATCTAAGGAACCTCCTAGATGATAAACTAATTCAGCATCAGTAAATTTTACCTCTTTTCTTGACGATGAGGTGCTTGCATTACTAGCCATGAGAGCAAGATTCCCAACTTCTTCATCTTCACTGTCAGTATCATCCCAGCTTCTTCCCTTTGCCAGGTACGCCCTTTCAGATTTACTCTTCTGATTAGAATCGTAAGAGTTCTTCCTAGCTTGTTTTGGCTTCCTGCATTCTGTGGCAAAGTGTCCCAACTCATTACAGTTGAAGCATCGAATGGTGCTTCGATCAACCATCCCTGTTTTATACCCACCACTGCTGGTGTTAAAGGATGAAGATCCACCTTTCAGGAATCTGTTGTAGTTGGACTTGTACTTGAACTTGGGATTCCTTTTGAATCTGACATTTGAGAATTTCTTGACAATCAGGGCCATTGACTCATCCTCCAATTGCTCCAGTTCTTCCAAGGAATAATAATCATCTCCTGATTGATTTGTAGTAGGAGAATCAAATTCTGCTACTATCATATTATTTTCAACCTTGGAAGACTGTACCATTCTTTCTGACTGTTGAGATTGTTGTTGATATTGTGGTTGTTGTTGTTGTTCATCAGCTACTAGAGCAGTAGACGTGCTGACCACTCTTCCTTTCCCGTAAACTTCCTTCTGCTGAATCTGCTCCAACTCATAAGTCTTTAACACACCATAGAGCCTTTCCAAAGAAATCTCACTCAGATCTCTTGCTTCTCTTATGGAAGTGATTCTATGTTCGAGATGAGTTGGCAGTGTTAAAAGGAACTTTTTGTTGACCTCCCTGATGGAATAGTATTTACCATTAATGTTCAGGTTGTTGATCAATGCATTGTACCTCTCAAACACTTCAGTGATTCCTTCTCCTGGATTGGATTTAAAGTATTCATACTCAGAGGTTAGGATTTCTAGTTTGTTCTCCCTAACTTCCTCTGTGCCTTCATTAATAATCTCAATAGTTTCCCAGATATGTTTGGAATCTTTACAATTCATCACATGTCTATTCATCAGGGGATTAAGGGAATCTACTAAGATTAATTGAAGGCTAGCATCCAGGGAAGCTTCTTCTATTTCAGCAGGAGAGAAGTCCTCAGGATCCTTCACATAAGTTCTCGCTTTGGTGATCACCACATCATTTTCTATTACCTCTGGTTCCATAACCATAGGAATTTTTGGACCCTTCTTCAACACTTGCAAATATTTGGGATTAGCAACCTGTAAAAACAGTAGCATCTTCTTCTTCCACATAACATAATTTTCTTTATCGAAAAGTGGAATTTTAACGGTTCCAACTTTTTGTGTAGTCATTATGAATTTTTTTGAGTGAATAAAAAATTCAAGAAGTGAAAGAAACACAAAAGTCTAGGATCTAGATTTGTACGTTAATCAGAAGGCTCTGATACCAATTGTTAGGTCCCAATTTGTTTGTAGAAGGGGGGTTGAATGCAAACAATACCGTTTAGTCGAATAAAATGCGGAATAAAATTGTGAAACAAAATTCAAGTTAAATAAAACTTTTATTAAACTTGAAAGGTGTTACAACTACGGTATCGGTTACAAGGGATTAATCTCAAATCAATTATTACAAATCTAGAATAAATTCGACATGAACTTTTTCTATTTTTGTAATTAAAAGATCAAATGCTAAATGCGATTTGAGATTAAGTTCTAGGGATTATAATCCGCTAGATTGATACACAAGAACAAGATAAGTATTTCTAGTTGATTGGATTTAACTTTACAATCTAGAAATTGATCTTGAAGTTGCAGATGAGATGAAATATTTTTCTGCTCCTTTTTCTTTTGTTATTGAGTTTTTGTTCTGTGTTTTTTTGATTGATTGTGAAATAACAGACTTCTGCTCCTTTTTATCAAACAGCCGAATGTAAACATGTACTGGCATGACAATCTCTTTGGCCAGCAAGACTTTCGGTATGACAAAATTTACAACTAGCAAGACAATTAAAATGAGCTAGCAAGACTTTCGGTATGACTACTGATTGTCATACCGATTGTCATATTAGTTCAAATAAATTGTCTTGCTGAATTAATAACAGATTTTAATCTAAACAGAAATTCTAATAAGACAATTAAATGTTTTGGCATGACTTTCGGTATGACTATCAATTGTCATACCGATTGTCATACTAGTTCAAATAAATTGTCTTGCTGAATTTAAGCAGATTTTAAACCAATTAAAATCTTGTAAATCCTTAATATTAATTCTAAATTAATTAATCAATTTAATTCAATTAATCAATAAATTAATCTTTGCAGATATAATTTATTTTCTTAATTAAATTATATGACTTAATTAATTAATAGAGAATTAATACTAACCCTGAGCAGCATCCATTCTTCTGACAATCTTCTGAAAGTCACTGAGATTTATGAATCAATTCCGCCACTTCAATGCTGACACTCGATGTACTGTCTGGTTCATGAGTGACTAACTTCCGTGACGTTTCTTCATGTCTTGACTTTGATATTCTGATTGAATCCTTGTCATAAATGATACCCTGACGAGATCTCTGTCACTTGATTAAATCCACGATCTTGATTTATATCACTGAGGCATGATCAAATTCTTGAGCTTCTTCCAGTGAATCTTCAAGTCTGCAGATGAACAATGTTTCTTTATTCTTTGACAGATGTTACTTTGTGAGATCTCTCTGATGATAGATCCACTATTTACTTATTACATTCTTATTTGAGTTGAGTTAAATACTCGAATAAACGAGTAGGCTATGACATATGCCTTTCAATAGCTGTGAAAAGAATTCTCAAGTACCTCAAGGGTACAGCTGATCTAGATCAGATTTTAAGATAATAGGTTACTCAGATGCAGATTTTGCAGGATGCAAAATAGACAGGAAAAGCACTAGTGGAAGCTGCCAATTTCTTGGAGGCAGATTAGTTTCTTGGTTTAGCAAGAAACAGAAATCAATTTCCACATCAACTGCAGAAGCAGAATATATTGATGTAGGAAGCTGTTGTGCACAGATTCTTTTGATGAAGAATCAGTTACTGGATCATGGGTTAGAATTTTCTAAAATACCTATTTACTGTGATAATCAAAGTGCTATTTTTATGACAGGTAATCCAGTTCAACACTCAATGACAAAGCACATCAGCATTATGTACCATTTCATAAGGGAACATGTGATGGAAGGAACAGTGGAATTGCATTTTATTCCAACAGATCAACAACTAGCAGATATCTTCACAAAACCATTATGTGAAGCTACTTTTACAAGACTGGTAAATGAACTTGGAATGGTTTCAGGTTCATTCTCTAAATCTGCTTAGTTTTTGTTCTCATGCATCAGACTTTATGATCGGTGTTTACAGATTGTCTTATCTTCATGTAATCTGTGCTTAAATTGAAATTCATTAAATGCTGATTGTTATCTGATGTGGATCTATATACTCTGATAAATGTTTTGAATGTTCTATGACAATTCAATCCAATGTAACATACTAGAAATCCCATGTTTGAATTAGTTGTTTATGTGGAAACTCATTAACACAAGCAAAATCTGATAACATACTAGAAATCCCATGTTTGAATTAGTTGTTTATGTGGAAACTCATTAACACAAGCAAAATCTGATATTGAGCTTAGTCAAGTTTACTTTGTGTATCTTATTACTAAGTCACAAACTAGATTCTTGCTTCTTTTCTGTCAAATTCTGATGTCAGTAAACCTTAAGGATGAACTAAATGCTGATAAGCCTCACTTATCAAAAGAAAAGAAAAGAAAATAAAAGTCAGGTACTCCTTTGAGATCTAGAGTAAATATGTGAAAGGGAAGACCCAAGTGCATTGCTGGTATTAAGTAATATACATTAGAAAAGCAAATAAATTTTTCTTGGTGATTTTTCACATTCTCTGATTACCGGAGAAATACTCTGATAATAGCATAAATTCTGATAAGCAGTTGTGACTCACTTACACTGAGAAGCCACTGTAAAAAGGAATTTCAAAAGATGCATAAAATGAGCATAAACAGTTGAGGTGGACTCCTGCATAAATTTGTTATATAGTAGACTTCATGATTGATGACAGATTTTAAGCACTTTTCTTAGTTATGCCTTATTTCTAAGATGTACTGAAGTTTATTAGACTTTAATAATCTTTATCTGATATTCTGCTGAATGCACACACTTTCACTCCATATGAATGATAAAAATTACTGTGGTGATTAAGTTGTTTATGACAAACATTTAGGTGTCATATGCATAAATTCTGAGGACAAGTTCTGATGGAAGTTCTAATGATCAAACTCTGAAGAAAACAAGTCAGTATTTGTATAAAGAATTACAGAAACAAACATTCACTTTTTGAGTACAGAAGCCATGTTCTGATGACCATTAAGTTCTGATAATAGTCAAGTTCTGATGTAAATCCTGATGGAAACTCTGATGCTTATGTAGCATTATTTATTTACTTGACTTATTTATGGTAAATACTGAGCGGTCATATTTAATCAGAATATAATTAGGTGAGATAAAAAATAGTCATAATCATTAAGGGTTAGTGGTAAACGTGTTTTTCTTGAAAAACTGCATGTGCACAGTAATTGTTACTTATTTCCCGTGCCCATTACCTCATGCTTTCATTTTTTACTGACTGTTATTATTACACATTGGTCTAGGGAGACGAGGCATCATTATTTCTACTCTTAATCGTTAAACAGTCCTCGAGTCCCTTGGTATTTCATTGGCTATTTAAACCGACATTTCATCTCAGCCAAATCATCTTCCATTCTCACACAAACTCATTCTCTCTCTTTTATACTCATCATTTTTCTCCTTCATAAACAAAAATGGTTCTTTTCAACATGTTTATGAACTATGAAACTTTCAACGTAGAGTTTAGTTGTGATGACTGGCAACAAGAATGACATGTCACTGCCATTCCTGAAGAGATCTGGAAATTGGTTCCACAAGAGGTTCACATAAACCTCTTATTCTTTTTGATGGACTATCAGCTCCATCTTGATCGTTTGGAAGAAGAACGGAGAGAGGATCTTCTTCAGCAAAAACGGATCATCCGTCTTGCAGTGCTCTTTGTCAGCAGCAAGAGGAACTAGTCGATAGGTTTTCTTCTAAGACTAAGGTTGTTGATGTTCACGATCTTAGACTAGGCTTATCTTGTAATCTTTTGCATGAAATCTATAAATTTCATAAGATGTACTCTTTGGATATTTTAATAAAATTTCCTTTGATTGCAAGATTTTGTCTCTATTTCTCTCATATTATGTAAATGTGAATGTTCTTATTTTAGTCTGTTAATCTTTACTTCATCTATTTGAACTATATCTCTTGATGAATGTTTTGATTAGAATTATGGTTGATAAATTGTGATGATTTGAGACATAATTGAAGCACAGGTTCATGCTTCAAAACTTGTGATAGTTAAAGCTGAGAATGTTAATCTTTAGAAAGAAACAGAAGCTGAAGGGTCAATCCCTCAGGTAAATGCTGAAGCTCAAAGTTCTGATACTTTAAAGAGGAAAAAACTGTAAACTCTACTGAAAAGGCAACTCCTTCATTGGCAAGGAGACTAAAGAAAATGAGGGCAAAGAGGTCTAATACTAAATCTCCATCTGAAGATTCTGCAGAAGCTGAGGAAGGGGATCAGGAATCTCTGATCTCAAAAGAGCTAATTATCATTGAATCCCTTCCAGCTAAAGCTCAAGACACTGTTCCTAATGAAAGAGACGTGTCCTAAGTCCAATCATGTATGATGATTTAGGAATAACTTTTATGTAATCTATTTTGATTTCATTGATATTAATAAAAGACTTGTTTTGGTTTTATTGCGGGCTTTATCTATTTAAGTGTTTAAATAAGATATACCATAGTTTAGAGTAAAGCTTTTTATGGATTATGATGAGATCATAATAATGAGACCTAAAAGATGATAACTCTAAACTTAAATATTTCCTGGTCGTAGGATTACTAACTGGTAATTAGTAATCCGCAAAGATAGGTACATACTATGCTTGCTTCATTATGAAGGATGTCTGTTCTCATAGACATTTGTGTGGTGACACTATACCTAGTATGTAGGTGCTTATTATAGAATAAGTTCACTGAACATGACTCACACAGCTGAACAACTGATGGAGTTCACTCACGTGTCAGCAATTGTTCATATAGTGATAGTTGTACAAGTATTCTTAGACTTGTGGTCATCATAGTCATCTTGTGTACACTGAACTATGCTTTGGTTTAGTTCTTAGTCTCCAGGGACAATTATAAGGGCTCTACTGGGTATAGGAATTTGTACACGAAGATAGTGTATGATAAATAAAGGATCTACCCCTTCCAGTTAAGGAAGATAATGTTCAATGCTGATCCACTTATGCTAGTTCAGGAATCTCTGGCCAGAGTGAATGAAATTAGAAAGGAGTTTCTAATTTACATTAAATAGAACTAAGCATAGTGAATGGGAAAGCAAATGATTAAATAAGATAGGCTTGACACAAGTTCCATGCCTTGTATTTAATCGTGACATTGCAGGGTAGAAGGAATTGATTATACGGTAACTACTCACTGAATAGGTTCTTGGTATTCTAAGCAGTGAATTCGTATTATCCGGATAGTCGCGATATGCTGAGAAGTATCCCTCACGATGTAGAATAAATATGATTAATTTATTAATTAATCATATTTAATGAATTAGAAAATTTATATAAATAATGATAAAATAGTTTTATTATTATTTATTTCTACTATCGGCTTAATATTGAACCTACAGGGTCACACCATAAAAGAGAATGATTTAATGGTGGAGGAATTAATTAATAATGGCTGGTAATTATTTATTTGTGAAATAAATAATTAATTAGCAGATTTAATAATTGATTAAATGAGATTTAATTAATTCTTAATATTATTAATTAAGAATTTAATTTTGGAAATTAAATCAAGTGAGAGAATTATTTTTCTAAAGTGTTTAGAAAAGGGATTAATGATTAAAAGGTGTTTTAATTATTAGTTAATTGGTTAATAAGAATAATCAATTAAAGGGTTAATAATAATAATATTTTATGGAAAATTTTCAGCTGAAAATTTTGCCTATAAATATACTATTATAAACCCTATTTGCCTCAACCTAAATAATTAACCCTAATTTTAAAGTAGAACAAGAGGAAGGCAACTAATTCTCTCAACCTCTTCTTCCTCCATCACATTGTACTCTTGGTGGATACCGGTGGAGTGCTTCACACTTGATAAGCAGCTGCTAGGGATTTCCGTTCATCGTTCTTGGATTGCTATTAAAGACCTCCATCTTTCCATTAACGTAAAGCTTCTTAAGGTAAACATACTGAACTACGAATTAAATATTATTTTTCGCATGGATCCTTCGGAGGGTTTCAGTTATTTTTTAAGATTTAAATTTACGTTTTCGTTGCGTTTATGTGCTAAAAACCCTTCAATGGCATCAGAGGTACTTGCGAAAAGTTTTTAATTCGTTAATGTGTTTAACTGTTTTCGATATATGAGCATGTACGTTATTCGCCATGATTTGATGTTGACATAATATACTTATATATGTATGGTTTTGAATATATGATATTCATGTGAGTTGTATAATCATAAGATGATTATGTAATCTGTATATATACTGATATATACGTGATTTATGTTTGTTCTAATTATGAGAATCATATTAGATACAGATTCTGAATTGGCTGCTGCAGATTTGCTGAAATCTGGGCTGGTGTCCGATTTACGCAAACGAATACCCCATTCCATAGGTAAACGAACGTCTGAACAAAACTAATAGCTAAAGCTATCAACGACTCGTCTGTAAGGCATTTGACGTCATTTACTGCCCGTAAACAGTGATTCTTGTTTTTCTGATTTGATTCTGATTTTTTCGATTTTTGTCATATTTTTTTTATGATTAGATCATGGATAATATGATATGTTAAGATCAGATTATGTGTTTTAACATGCTTTTATGTGTTGTATGAGCATGGTGGATGGTTATGGCCTTTCGACCTTAGTGTAATGGTTTTGGTTTTGGTTTAAATACGACTTGCATGTCGTCAATCTTTGTAATCATAAATCTCGAATATAACTCGAGTTATTCTTGGAAGTTCATTAGATTAGTTTTACTTTCAATCAAGTAATGTAATTTAAGACTCAAGAAGGCTATCCAATGGAGGTGATACAAAGAAGAAGACGAGGCATACAAGAAGTCTAAACAAAGAAGAAGACTTATGTAATAAGTAGTTGTATTTATTTCCATCACCATATTAGATTGACCTTGATCTTTATCATGAGTTTGATAAAGATCACATAGAATGGGGCCATAACCAAACACATTTACTTTATTGCACTTTACATTTACTTGTTTATTTAATTTTATATATGAGATATATGCCTATGTTTACCATGCGATGATAGATTTAGGTTAACTTAAATCAATATAAGGCGTGCTCTAGAAAATCTAGAATAGGAATTGTTTCTTGCCTTAACAATAATATTATGAATACAATCATGAGATTCTTGTGTTTATGAAACACGTAATTAAATATTAATTTTCAATATTGAGAGAAAGGATGATTCTGTCGAAAGCAGATTTCTATCTGTAAGAAAGGGGTATTAAGTGACGCCTCTTGACAATGCTCCCCCCGATCTGGGAATAATCTGATTATCGATTATTGATTTGAAATATTTAATTTAAAAGGAAGAATCTCTTTATAATATGATTATGATTGTAACATAATATAATCCCTCTAATATTAAATAATAGCAAGTAGTAATTGGCCAATGACACAATGGGCTTGTGTCGGTCAAAGCCTTCCAACATGGTAGAAAGTAGTTCTTATTTTTAAATCATTGTCGTTTCGTGCTACAGCCGAGGGCTTTGATTTTGAAATAAGAAATACTTGTCTATTACATAAAGATGTGTACATTGAATTAGAATCTAAAGGTCGTTACGTGATACAGCCGTGGGTCGTTGGAGACTGATTCAATTGTACGAAATGTTGGGTTAGACTTGACTTAGAATATTGAGTTTGTGACTCAATTATTTAAGAGGCTAAAGTTTTATTAGGGAATAACATAAGATGTAATTGACAAGAGTTGTCTGCCTATTGAACATCACATGACGTTTCGTGCTACAACCGAGGTTGTGTGATGGAATGTAGGATCCCTATTCCCACTAGCATTATGAATGCTTAATTTTCACTTAGGGGTTGTATAAATTAGATAAACTAGCGGGAGCCACTTATGAATAAAGACCCGATTCATATAGTGACTTGAAATGAAATTGAATATTTGCTAAGTGTTGTTATGTGTTCATCATTTACAGATTTACTATATTCGTTATGTCTTCTGCACTATCACTCCGGGAGTATATTAGATGCTCACAAGTTGACTGGTCCTAATTTTGCTGACTGGCTTCGAAACTTGAGAATTGTTCTCAGGGTTGAGATGCTGGAATATGTGCTTGACTCACCTAAGCCTACTGAACCTGCTAGCGATGCACATAATGATGAACATATTGTGTATCGTAAGTGGATAGATTATGCAAATGTTGCTCAATGCATCATGCTAGCTTCCATGAACATTGAGCTATAGAAGCAACATGAGCATATGGATGCTCACACTATCCTTATGCATCTACAAGAGTTGTATGATGTGGCAGGGAGGAGCTCGATATGAGTTATCGAAGGAACTGTTCGGTTATAGGATGTCTGAGGGATCATCTGTGAATGACCATGTACTTAAGATGATCAATTTGATTGAACGTCTTGGACAACTTGGTTTTGCCATGGATGGGGAGCTGAGCCAAGACTTGGTCTTGCAATCACTTCCGAGTTCGTTCTCGCAGTTTGTTGTGAACTTTCACATAAATAGGCTGGATGTCAGCCTGCCTGAACTCCACAACATGTTGAAGACTGCGGAATCGAATTTTTCCCATAAGAAGAGTTCTGTTCTTCTAATTGGTGAAGGTTCCAATCCTAAGAAAAGGAAGAAGAACCCTTCCAAGAAGAAGAAAGTAGGTGAGAAAAAGCCGGTTCCACCAAAAGCTGAAGACCCCAAGAGCAAAACTATTTGCTTTCACTGTAACAAGGTGGGGCACTGGAAGAGGAACTGCAAGGTTTACCTTGTAGAATTGAAGAAGAAGAAGGGTAGTGAGACTACCGCTTCTGATTTAGGTATGTTCATGATCGAAGTTAATATGTCACTAAGTCAAATTTCTACTTGGGTATTAGATACCGCCTGTGGTTCTCATATTTGCAATTCGTTGCAGGGACTAAGGAGAAGTAGGACTCTTGAACAAGAGGAGGTGATTCTACGGATGGGAAATGGAGCAAGAGTTGCTGCTGAAGCTGTAGGATCATTTCATTTACATATGCCTACGGGAAAGACTATTGTTCTAAATTATTGTTATTTTGTTCCCTCGATTGTGAGAAATATTATTTATATTCCATGTTAGACTTGGCTGGATTTTCATTTGTTATTCAGAATAATAAATGTTCAATTCTTAGAGACAACGTTCTTTATGGAAGTGGTATTTTAAACAATGGTCTGTATGTATGTGACGTAGAGCATAATTTACCACAAATTGAACATACTAATAAAAGAAAAAGGGATGATAAAAATCTCACTTTCTTGTGGTACTGTGGACTTAGTCATATTAGTAAAAATAGACTGCGGACATTATATAAGGAAGGGTTACTTGACCCCTTTAATTTTGAATCATATCCTACATGCGAGTCTTGTCTATTGGGTAAAATGACCAAATCTCCATTTAGTGGACATGGAGAGAGGGCTGCAGATATGCTAGAATTGGTACACACAGATGTATGTGGACCAATGTCTAACAAGCCATGGGTGGATTTTCATATTTCATTACTTTCATAGATGATCGATCTAGATTCAGATATGTGTATTTAATGAAACACAAGTCTGAAGCCTTTGAAAAGTTCAAAGAATATAAGTATGAAGTGGAGAAACAAACCAAACATAGTATTATAACTCTTCGATCAGATCGAGGTGGTGAATACTTGAATGGAGAGTTTCTAGTTTATCTCAAAGAAAATGATATAGTCTCCCAATGGATTCCTTCATATACTCCACAGTTTAATAGGGTATCTGAAAGGAGAAATCAAACTTTGTTAGACATGGTTCGGTCCATAATGAGCTATGCGAATCTTCCAGTATTCCTATGGGGTTATGCATTGGAAACCTCAGCAAATTTACTGAATAAGGTGCCTTCCAAATCTGTTCCTCAAACTCCATATGAGATATGGAAAGAAAGGAAACCGAGTCTTAAACACGTTAAGATTTGGGGATGTCCAGCTTATGTCAAGAAAGTTGACCCATATAAGCTGGAATCTCGATCCGTAAAATGTAATTTTGTGGGATATCCTAAAGAGACTTTAGGGTATTACTTTTACACCGATCATCGGATGTTTGTCTCCAAACATACTACCTTCTTGGAAAAGCAGTTTATCCTTGAAGGAAACAGTGGGAGAAAATTTAAACTTGATGAAGTTCAAGAAGCACAAACTACTACAAATCAAGTGGAAACACCTGTTCGGAATGAACAACCTTCTGTGGAACAGCCCATTCGTAGGTCAGGGAGAGTGTCTCGCCAACCTGAGAGGTATTATGGCCTTGTCATTGAGAATGACAATGAGTTGTCAATCATTGATGATGACGACCCTGTGACCTATAATGAGGCTATGAGTAATGTTGACTCAGAGAAATGGTATAGTGCCATGAAATCCGAAATGGAATCTATATATACCAACCAAGTATGGACTCTGGTTGAGGCTCCTGAAGGTGTTAAGCCTATTGGGTGCAAGTTGTTATACAAAAGAAAGATTGGAGCAGATGGGCAGGTGGAGACGTATAAGGTCAGGCTCGTGGCAAAAGGATTCAGACAAAGGCAAGAGATTGACTTTGATGTAACTTTTTTTCCTGTAGCCCTGTTAAAATCAATTCGAATTTTGCTTGCGATTGCTGCTTACTATGACTATGAGATCTGGAAAATGGACGTGAAAACGGCCTTCCTCAATGGGAAACTTGAAGAGGAAGTGTATATGACACAACCAGAGGGTTTTCTTTCCAAGGGAAATGAACACCTGGTGTGTAAGCTGCTGCGAACCATATATGGTTTAAAGCAAGCTTCTCGTAGATGGAACATCCGTTTTGATGAGACAATCAAAGAATTTGGTTTTATCAAAAACATAGATGAACCATGTGTCTACAAAAAGGTTAGTGGGAGCGCAGTAACATTTCTTGTATTGTATTGAAAGAGGAGACATCAAGAGAGTTGACACACATAACAACGTAGCAGACCCACTCACAAAGCCACTTTCTCAAAGTCACTTTGATAATCATAAAGACAAGATGGGTATTAGATACCAGAGTGATTGGCTTTAGTACAAGTGGGAGATTGAAAGAGATGTATCATAAGTCCAATCATGTATGATGATTTAGGAATAACTTTTATGTAATCTGTTTTGATTTCATTGATATTAATAAAAGACTAGTTTTAGTTTTATTGCGGGCTTTATCTATTTAAGTGTTTAAATAAGATATACCATAGTTTAGAGTAAAGCTTTTTATGGATTATGATGAGATCATAATAATGAGACCTAAAAGATTATAACTCTAAACTTAAATATTTCCTGGTCGTAGGATTACTAACTGGTAATTAGTAATCCGCAAAGATCGGTACATACTATGCTTGCTTCATTATGAAGGATGTCTGTTCTCATAGACATTTGTGTGGTGACACTATAGCTAGTATGTAGGTGCTTATTATAGAATAAGTTCACTGAACATGACTCACACAGCTGAACAACTGATGGAGTTCACTCACGTGTCAGCAGTTATTCACATAGTGATAGTTGTACAAGTATCCTTAGACTTGAGGTCATCATAGTCATCTTGTGTACACTGAACTATACTTTGGTTTAGTTCTTAGTCTCCAGGGACAATTATAAGGGCTCTACTGGGTATAGGAATTTGTACACGAAGATAGTGTATGATCAATAAAGGATCTACCCCTTCCAGTGAAAGAAGAGAATGTTCAATGTTGATCCATTTATGCTAGTTCAAGAATCTCTGGCCAGAGTGAATGAAATTAGAAAGGAGTTTCTAATTTACATTAAATAGAACTAAGCATAGTGAATGGGAAATCAAATAATTAAATAAGATAGGCTTGACACAAGTTCCAGGCCTTGTATTTAATCGTGACATTGCAGGGTAGAAGGAATTGATTGTACGGTAACTACTCACTGAATAGGTTCTTGGTATTCTAAGCAGTGAATTCGTATTATCCGGATAGTCGCGATATGCTGAGAAGTATCCCTCACGATGTAGAATAAATATGATTAATTTATTAGTTAATCATATTTAATGAATTAGAGAATTTATATACATAATGATAAAATAGTTTTATTATTATTTATTTCTACTACCGGCTTAATATTGAACCTACAGGGTCACACCATAAAAGAGAATGATTTAATGGTGGAGGAATTAATTAATAATGACTGGTAATTATTTATTTATGAAATAAATAATTAATTAGCAGATTTAAAAATTGATTAAATGAGATTTAATTAATTCTTAATATTATTAATTAAGAATTTAATTTTGGAAATTAAATCAAGTGAGAGAATTATTTTTCTAAAGTGTTTAGAAAAGGGATTAATGATTAAAAGGTGTTTTAATTATTAGTTAATTGGTTAATAAGAATAATCAATTAAAGGGTTAATAATAATAATATTTTATGGAAAATTTTCAGCTGAAAATTTTGCCTATAAATATACTATTATAAACCCTATTTGCCTCAACCCAAATAATTAACCCTAAGTCTAAAGTAGAACAAGAGGGAGGCAACTAATTCTCTCAACCTCTTCCTCCTCCATCACATTGTACTCTTGGTGGATACCAGTGGAGTGCTTCACACTTGAGGAGCAGCTGCTAGGGATTTCCGTTCATCGTTCTTGGATTGCTATTAAAGACCTCCATCTTTCCATTAACGTAAAGCTTCTTAAGGTAAACATATTGAACTACGAATTAAATATTATTTTCGCATGGATCCTGCGGAGGGTTTCAGTTTTTTTTAAGATTTAAATTTATGTTTTCATTGTGTTTATGTGCTAAAAACCCTTCACCTAATACAATGATCACTCTTACTGTTTCTCCGGTAAGAGAGACATAAGTTAAAGGTTCAGGATTAAGTCCTGAAATTTATATCACTAGGCTGCACATTCCAACTGTTCTTTATTTGGAAGCTCCTACAACAGTTCAGCCATCTACAGTCAACTCTCCAATCTTAGATGCTGAGATACCATCTACACCAGTTCTGGAGATAAATTCTGATGCTCAGAACTTAGATGATGTTATTCCTAAATCTCCAGTTGCTTCACACACTGTAGTGCTGTCAGAACATAATGAGTCTTCCTCAAGTTCTGAAGACAGTGCATCTGTTGAGACTTCAGCTCCCATTCTGGGCAAGGAAGCATTGGTAAAGAAATTTGTTGAACATGATGCACCTATTCCTTGGGAGGATACTCAGAGAGGTGTGGAGTGGACCAAGAAGTGGAATGAATCAGATTTTATTCCAAGCACCAAAATTCTGACAGAGCATGTGTCAAAAGCTGATGAGTTATTGTCAAATTCTGATTTCAAGACTCAACTCAAGGTTACAGCTATGAGTATAAGAATTCTTCATGGTCTACATTCTATTACTCATGCTAAGGTTGATATACTAAAGGAAAATGCTGATAAGCTAGATCTACAGATCAAGCTTGACAAGAATAGATATATCAGACCTACTCTTGAGAAAGTTGAAGCCATTAAGAAGATTTAAGAGAAGCAACATGCCCAAATTACTGAGGTCCTACAAAATCAAGCTTCTCAGAAAGCTCAATTGGATGAGATCCAATCTTCAGTTGAACTTCTTCTCTCTCTCTCTTACTTCCTGATGATGCCAAAAAGAGGGAGAAGGTAGTTAAGTCCAAATGCTCACCTACTCAAATACCGAAGAAGAAGGATGACAAAGGTGATGACCAGGGAAACTCTGATAAGAACAGAGGTCAAGGAAAAGTTCAATGAAAATCTTCACAGAAAGTAATTTCTGATGTTAGTAAATCTTCTACACAGAACAAGTCAAGTTCTGATGCTGTGAATGTTAAGAGCCTGAAGTCAAGTTCTGATAAGCAAAGTCTGATGTCAAATTCTGATATCCTGATTCAGTCAGGATCTAAAGACTCTCAGAAGTTTTTACAAACTCTGAAGCTAAAGGGGAAGCAGACCACTATTTATTACAAAGATCCTAAAATCCATACACTTGATGAAGAGATAGCTAGAAGATTATTTCTGAAACAAAATCCAGGAATGGATTTGGAAACTCTCAAGGAGGAAGAAGCTAGATTTACAGCTGAGAAGACAAATCTAAAGTCTAAAGCTTCTGATGAAAGAAACCTCCAAGGCCTAAGGAAAATGGAATTTTGATCAAGGAAAAGTCAAATTCTGAGGCTTCAAAGTCCAAGACTAGATCACAAACTGAGATTGATCCTAATTCAAAAGGAAAAGAAAAGGTTGGTGAACCTTTAAAGATTCAGAAAAAGATAAGTTCTTCTATTCCTGTCTATCAAGCTACAATGCATGATGATGATTTGATAGAAGATGAAACTGTTCAAATTTTGAAAAGAAGAAACTTAATTGAAGAATCTAAAACAACCTCTGACACTGCTCAAGTTGTTCAGAATGAAGAACAACAAGCTACAGAAGAAACAACAAATTTTGATCAAGCTATCAAGACATCAACCACTGACAATGATCAAGTTGATTTGAAAAAGATGACAATTGCTGATAAGAAGAAGCTGTTATGGAAGAAAGCTACTCTAGTTGAACCAAAATCCAATCTTATGATTAATCAACTCGCAACATTTGGGTTGAGAGCCAAGAAACCTAGAGATAGAGCTGGATTAGGTTCTGATGAAGAAAAGATACAAACAGGAGTAGAAGTTACTCTAAGAGATCCTTTCATGTTGATAGAGAAACCATATGATCAAATCAAATAAAAGCACCTTGACAAAGTGATGTCTGCTCAAATTGTGATAGATGCTCATGATAAAGATGATCTAAAAGAGAAATTGATCTTATTTCTCAATGATGGAAGAACTTACAGACTAGCTGATACTGATGTGCTAAAAGAGTCTATCAGAGAGCTTCAACATATTCACCATCTTCTGGAAGTAAAATATGATATTACAAGAAGATGGTCAGAATACATTTTGAAGGCTATAAGAGATCTTCACAGAATCTCTGGTATAAAGGCTTCTCAGTACATTCCAATGATTACTGAAGATGATGGAAGAGAAATTCCTATGCTGAAGAACTCCGCTAAGGTGGAAGTTATTCTGAAAGGAAGATGCTTATGTTATAATGAAGACTCTTCACATCCTAGAGTTATCAGGCTTGGTGATGGACTTGAAAGAACATCAATTCAAGCTCTCAGAATAACCATTTATCAAATTGGTGATAGTAAAGATGAAGAACTGATGCAGGTCAAAGCACAGTTAGTTGAAGTTCTAAGAAAAGCTGAAGATAAGCTGGTAAAAGATTTTGTTAAGAATCATTATGGATTCAGATTGATCCAGTGATGATGGTAAAGCTGCATATTCTGTAAGTTGTAGTTAATAGTCTTATTAAACTCTCATTGCATTTGAACTTAAATGTTTTGACATCATCAAATCTATTAACTTGTATATTTTTGCATAATTTACAAGTTGGGGGAGATTGTTAGATATATTTGAGATGTCATGTCTAATATGTTTCATGTTTAATTTTCAGATCTTAATAAACAGGAAATATCAGTACTTACGGGAATCAGTACTTACTGGAAGTCTGAACTTAAGGTCATATCAGAACTTAAGGTTATGTGAGAACTTAAGTGCGGGAGGACTTATAGGTAAGGAAGAAAGCTGATTTACAGGATAGAAGATCGAGACTAAAACAAAATAAGATATGCATGGAAAGAGTTAGAAGATAAGAAGACTTGTATAATATATCTGATTTTAGGAGACAGAATTATATTCCATATCAATTAGAAGTTATCTTGTAACTGTGTACTATATAAACATATACATAGGTTTACACTATATATGTTATCATTATCGAGAAGATCATACATTGTAACCTAGCAACTCTTAGTGATATTTGTTCATCACTGAGAGAGAACAGTTCCATTATAACAGAGTTTATTATATTGAATATATCTGTTTACTGCTACTTGTGTTCGAAATTGATTTGATTGTATTAAACATTGTATTCAACCCCCTTCTACAATGTTGTGTGACCTAACAGACGTCAATAGTTTTGATCTTCATGTCTTTAGCAATTGTGAGTCCCATGATTAGTGCCTCATATTCAGCTTCATTGTTTATGGCTTTAAAGTCACGATATATTGATTGAGCTATCATATCCCCCTGTGGCAATTTGAGGATAAGCCCCAATCCTGTTCCATTGACATTCAATGCTCCATCTATGTACAATATCCAAGGCTTCGCGTCTACTTTTGAAAGAACTTGCTAAAATTCTTGCTCAGCATTCATCATTTGGCTTGGACTAAAATCAGCCAAGGCTTATGACTTTATCGCAGTCCTTGTGTCATACATGATGTCGTAAGTACTTAAGCGTATTTCCCATTTTTCCATTCTTCCCGTCAGATTAGGTTTACTTAAAACATTCCTCAAAGGGAAGTTCGTCATGACATGTATTTTGTGTGACTCAAAATAATATATAGCTAATGCAAATACTAACTTTTCAATAGATGTGTACCTTGTTTCCGCATCTACCAAGATCTTGCTGACATAATATACATGAGACTGGACACCTTCACTTTCTTTTACAAGGACACCACTGACCACGTGATCCGTTACAGATAGATAAACATACGGGTCCTCTCCTTGAATGTGATTGGACAGGAGTCGTGGTGTAGTTAGATAAATTTTTAAGTCATTCAAAGCAGCTTCATGTTTATCTAACCACAAGAATCCTTTATTCTTTCTCAACACGTCATAAAAAAGTTTGCACCTGTCCGACGAACGTGAAATGAACTTGTTCAGGGCCGCAACTCGTCCTGTCATCTTTTGGACATCTTTGACATTTGTTGGACTTTTTAATTCAAAAATTTTCGTAATTTGTTCTGGGCTTGCTTCAATTCCTCTCCTTGTCACCATATGTCCAAGGAATTTTCCTAATGACACAACAAAGTTGCATGTTGACGGGTTCAACTTCATATTGTATGATTTTAGTATGTCAAATACTTCTTGAAGATCACGAACATGATTTTCTGCGTCAACAGACTTGACAACCATGTCATCAATGTAGACTTCCATCGTCTGCCCTATTTGGTCTTTGAACATTTTGTTGATAAATCTTTGAAATGTTGCCCCAAGATTTCTTAGTCCAAAAGGCATGGCTAAGTAACAATATATCCCCCTGTCTGTTATGAATGCAGTCTTCTCACAGTCAGATGGTTCCATTTGAATTTGATTGAAACCACTCGACGCATCCAGGAATTTTAACAAATCATGACCACCTGTCGAGTCTACCATGGTGTCAATGTGAGGTAGTGGATAGGGGTCTTTAGGACAAGCCTTGTTTAAGTCCGTGTAATCAGCACAAACTCTCCATTTTCCATTCTTCTTCTGGACTATGATGACATTCGCTAACCATTCAGGATAATCGACTTCTCTAATCATCCCAGCTTTCATGAGCCTTTCCACCTCGTCGTTTATTATCTTGTTTCTTTCTGCTGCAAACTTCCTTCATTTTTACTGAACATATGTTTAGCTGTGATCAACGTTTAGCTTGTGTGTGATGAAAGTTGGATCTATTCCTGTTATATCATCGTGTTCTATGCAAAAGCATCCAACCTCGTAGCTAGGAAATTCACCAAGTTAGCTTCAATTGTTGGGGAGAGGTCTTCTCCTATTAACACCTTCTTATCTCCCATCTTCAAGTCAACTTCAACTAAGTGTTCTGGTCCTGTAATTATATCTATAGGTGTCTCATTTCCATGGTGTTGGATGGTTGGCTTCAGACATGTCATGTAGCAGTCCCGAGCCATGTTTTGATCTCCTTTTATTTCTTGAGCTCCCCATGGTGTTAGGAATTTTAGCACTTGGTGATATGTTGATGGTACTGCCTTCAAGTTATGAATCCAAGGTCTTCCCATGATTATGTTGTAACTCCAGTCTATATCTATTATGCATAATTTTTCCAAGAGGTTAACCCCTTGCGCATACATTGGCAATGTGATTTCCCCTAATGTGCGTTTTGTTTCACCACTAAACCCCATTTGTGTCGTCAACTTCTTGATCATGTCACTTTCCACTAATCCCATTTATGTCAGAGTGATAAGCATCATGATGTTAGCATCACTCCCATTTCCCACCAATATTCTTTTGATTAAGTAATTTCCCACAAGTGGTGAGATAACTAGTCCATCTTGTTGTGGTTCACGTACATTTCTTTTGTCTGACTCGTCAAACATTAAGGATGGAAGACTATCCTTGCTAAATCCCACTTGTGTAACTTGTATGTATGTCTCTCTGGACACTCTCTTGGCTTGTGAATATATTGATCCACATATCTCTAATTCACCCGAAATGAAGTTAATCACCTTGTGATGTGGTGGAGGTGGTAGTTGCCTTAGTGGTGTCATGTTGTCCTTTCTAGGTGACACGTCTTTCCTGACATAAGACGTTTTCTTTGACGTCATAAACTCTATGAGATATCATTTCCTAGTTAGAAATTGTAGTTCTTTTCACAAAGTCACGCAGTCACAGGTTTTATGTCCGTAGTCTCCATGATAGTCGCACCATAGTTTGGAATCCGGGTTTGCTTTAGGCTTGTTTCTCTTCACTGCCATTTGACTATACCTCCCAACTTCGTGAACTCCTTCATCATGGCTGAAGGCGTCATCGTGAAGCCATAGCTGTCATAAGTTGGTGGTAGGTTAGGGTCCTTCCTCTAGTCGCTACGTTCCTCCCTCTTCCACTTGTTAGATTCTCGTGTCAAATTAACATAGACTTCATCCCTTTTAGGTCTTTTATACAGCTTGTAATCCCTAGATCTTGGTATCTTAATCTTTCTTAATGGTTTGTAGTACTTCTCGTCATCTTCCATTCTGTCTTCTTCCAGTCTCACTTGTTCCATAGATTTGGCTTGCACATCATCCATCGTTCTGCGAGGGTATTTTGTCAGCTCTTTATACAACGGAGATTCCCGTTCTAACCCCCTTTTGAATGCTTCAATAGCAGTAGGGACGTCATAGTTGGTGATAGTCACTTTCTCTCTGTTAAATCGTGTCAAGTAATCACACAATGGTTCCCTATTTTGTTGGACGATTTTGTATAAATCGTTGGTGGTTTTTTCGAATAACCGGCTGATGGCAAATTGGATGTTGAACGTGTCTACCAAATCGGCAAACGTCTTGATGCTTCCATATGGGAGGTTCACAAACCATTGCAAAGCTGGTCCTGATAGTGTAGAACCAAAACCTTTGCACATACAAGCTTCCTTCAAATCACGCGTAATTGGTACCGTGAACATTCGTTGTTTATATTGTGCAATGTGTTCCAAGGGATCACTGTAATATCCCATATTTTCAAATATTATTATTATTATTATTTGGAATTGTTTATGTGATTTTTATGTGAATTTCGGTGAATTATCTGGTAATTGGAATGATGTTTTGGGTGTTTATATATGATATTCTTTGAGTATTCTAATTTTTATATGTGCAGAATAAAATATAGATAATTGTGATATTTTTCTGGTAATTTTTGGACTGTTATATGATTTTTTAATGATTTATGAATTTATTAATTATTTTTTGAGTATTTATAAAACTATTTTATAAAGCCGGGAATCGTCCAACTTCAACCATTTTTACGTTTTTGTAACCCAAAACTTTTCCGAAAACTCTTTCCTAACCTAATTTAGTAATTCCAGACATTTTTGTGTTTTGACTTTTTTGATCCGGATTGCGGTTTGATCCGTACGCGTCCCGGCGTATAATTTTCGATACGATAATCATTTCGATAAATCAATAAAACCTGTATTTTCGAAAGAAGGGATATTATTACATTATTTTCGTATAAAGTGTTTTTAAGAAGCTCTGTTTGATAATTATCCAAATCCGATATTTTATTGTATCATTTTTATAGTTACTTAGCGGCTAAGTAACCTATTTTCGGATCCGATATAATCCAATAGGATAATTGTTACGTGTTTCAGATGCATTTATATGAATCGATCCGTAATTTAGACGCGTGTTATTTGCGTCTTTATCGAGGTATTCGATTTATCTCATTTTATATGTGCTTGAATGCATTTTATGTGTTTTCGGGATTTTCTGTTAATTTAGGTATCGTTTTGGTTTTTCAAAAATCAACGGACCGGGACCCCACCGGGACGTTAAAGTCCACAAAATTCGTATTTTTATCTATATAAAATCAATCGTATTTCAAATACCCAGTATTTCTATATTTTGGAATTATTCGCAATTTTTGGGGAATTTCCATACAAATTTTATATTTTATTGTTTTTAAAATTATTCCCCCGTAAATTTGTGCTTTCGGGTTTCTTATTTTTAAGTACGAGTCAAAGGAACCGATATACGATTTATCGGGTATACCGTCTAATAAATATAAATGGCTGAAACTGATTTTTTATTATTCAATTTTTTATTTTATTAAAATTCAAATAATTCCTAAAACCAAAAACAAGTTTTGGGGGTGAGATTCTTGAGCAAAGCTTCAATTCAAGATTTTGATTGATTCCGGAAACAAAAATGAGAGTTCTAGTAACCAAATTGATCCCCGTAACGAGCCCGTTCTATTAGTATCAAATTCAAGAATCGAGATGCGGATCATTCGAGTTGATCAAGACAAGACGTTGGATAAGGAATGAGACAGAATGGTAATGGGTATCTGGCTTCTAGCAATCGCAGGAGCAGCATATCGGTGAAATGTTGAAAAGAAGGACGGTGATATTTTGAGGTAGAATGTCAGAATAGATGTGTCATTGCGAGTGTGACTAACTACTAAATCCCAAAGGCAAGTATCCCTATCATCACTTATTGTTCAAGTGATATTTATTTTAAATCTTCTTATGCAAGTATTTCTTTCCCTATTCTCAGTTCAGAATAAATAAATGTTTTACATATCGCTGAATTAAATGATTCTGTTTATGCAAGTACTCTTCTGCTATTCTATGTTCAGAATAGCTAAGTGATTTTACTTATCAAATGAATGGATTTATAAATTTTTAGGTTTTGAGAAAAATGATTTTGTTGCGAGTATTTCTGCCCAAATGAATATGGGAAATAAAATTATTTAGGATGTCGATTAATTCGGCTCCTTTTTCAATAAAAAGGTTTTAAGATTGGAATGGTTACTGGTTACTGGTTACAGCGTAGGTGATCGAGATATCGGTCTAGCTGTAATATCTTTCAAGGCAAGTATATGCCTTTTCTGGCGCCCTATAGGTACCGTATGGCTGCGGGATACTGGTAGTACCTATATTTACGGTATGGCTGTGGGATACCGGTGTTGTTTCATGATTGATCATCAGAAACAACATGAAATATAATTGGTTCCAATCTAAACTGTTGTTTCTAAATTGTTTTGATAATCATAGAATGAATGATATATCAACTATTTATGTTTTAGAATAAAGGTGAAATCCAGTTTTGATTCAGTTTCTAATTTATGTTGATACTTACTTTGTTGTTGAATATCAAAGGTGGTATTAGTATAGATGATTGATGTTGACTTCAGTATGGGATGTTGTGAGCATCAAAGTTTGTATTGATATCTAATTTAATATGACAACAAAATGAGTATTAATTTCAAGAGTACGGTTTTGAGTAAAGTTTTATGATTCAATCCATAATCATTGTTTCATGTTACTGTTGTTTACGATATTTCCGTAAACACCGTTTTACGAGTTTTATTCTCGTCAAGATTCAGAGTATTGCTGAAGCATTTCGCTCAAAAATATCAAAATGGTTTTGAATACAATTAAGGAACCAATTCTGGGGTTCCTCAACTAAAATTTTATGATTCAGCAATTATGAGTTTACATGTTCTGCTCTAATGCAGATGTCGGTTTAATATCAAAAAGACCCGATATACGTTATAACGATCTTGCTGAGCATTTCTTCTGCTCATACTTGCCTGTTTTTAAATTTAACCTCTAGTGAGGACTAGCTTGCGCTGTTTAGCCGCGTAATTCGAGGAAGCAAAGAAGAAGCTTTTGGAAGGTGGTTGGTCCAGGGTTTGCGAACTAGTGTAAGTTTTATTGTGTAAAGTTATTTATATTATATTATATTATAGTTGTGTATTTTATAATTGGGCCTAATTGTAACACCCCCAGATCCGGGGTCGGGAATCCGGGTTGTCACGGTCTTTCTTTCCACAATATCACTTTACTTAATTAATAATAAATACCCTCATGGTGTGACCCCACGCTAACACACACCACAACTCGTTATAGTCTCAGAGATGAAATTGAAATAAGTACAAGTCTTTGAATCCACAATTTAAAATTATTACAACCCAAAATGATTACTTGATAATTTACAGTTAATTGCCATTATCTGCCACAAGTTATAATTATACATAATTGGGTTCTCAAAAGTAGATGGTCTAAACTACAATGGATCTACCTCTGCAGCTATAGCAGCTACAATATCAGCGGGAAGACGCGGGACGCTTCCCACGCGCTTGCGCTGGGTCTGCTGGAGTCTGGCCATCTCTCCTAACTGTTGTTGTGTGATGAAGAAATAAAGCAAGAGTGAGCCTTACAGCTCGCAAGATAATATATACAGTGATATCAATAATATAAGTATCTAAATGGATACTTGATAGCATCTCTATCATATGCAAGATAATTACTTGCTAGATATAAGTAAAAACAAGGAATGAAGTTACCAATACTTCACCACACTTATATCTTATAAAGCGACTTGAACTACCACTGTTCAAAGTATTATAAGTTTTAAGAAAAACATCCCATAGATGAGACCACAAGTTAAGACTTGAATAGATTCAATCTTTGAAATATTATTGAATGAAAAAGTTATGAGATACTTTATTTAGTCCTGATATATATATATATCCACATATATATATATCCCGAAAACATTTCCTGGAACCTCTGTTATGTGAAGTATGAACAGAGTTCGAAACATCCAATGAATTTTGGAAAGGAAAAGAGTTTTGGCATAAACCCGATATCTTGCTGATCAGGCACAGATACCAATAAGTAACATTTTCTACTAGTAGATGGACGAATTCCCCACTGGTCATCACCCTGGTCATAATTAAGACCTATGCTGGACTGCCACTCAGCCACCTATGCATTTGATGGACTCCCACTGAGCCACTTACACAATAATAGACCGTACCTCGGCCTGTCGCTTATGCCGACTCAATGAGAGGGGCTTACTTCCCGAACGTTGGGCAAGTAATCAATTCATTTACCAAATCTGCAACCTTGTTGCGAATATAAAATACACCACAGAGCCGGATTCCCCAGGTTTTTGAGCGAGTATTTAAATCCCCTTAAAAGGAAGATCTTAAATAAAAATGAGTTTTGGGATCCGCTCTGACTTTTAAAAATCATTTTGAAGACTCGAAAACACTTTAAAGAGTGTTTGGAGTAAGGCTGATTTAATGAAGTAAATCAGTCCCCAGAATATTAGGAAATATCTGAATATTATTAATTAAATAATATTCCCATAAAGAATAATCTTTATAAAAATAATTGAAGTAGAAGTATTAAAATTTATACTTGAAACGAGTATTAAATAACCAAAGATATACTTATGTAAAAGTATTATCTTTATTTGAATAATCGAAAATAAGTTTGATTATTTACACCTTACTCTTTAATAAAATAAAGAATATATCTCAGCAATTAATCGGAGTCATAGATCCTCAAATGAATATTCAAATAATATTCATTAAATAATATAAACTGAGTCATAAGCCTCGAATGAATATTCAAATAATATTCATTAAATAAAATAAAGGAGTCATACATCCTCAAATGAATATTCAAATAATATTCAAATAAATAAATAAAAGGAGTCATACGCCTTCGAATAATATTCGAAATAATATAATAAAGTTTAAAGTTATCGAATAAACCTTATTCGATTAATAGTTTGGAAAACTATAACCATATATATATATAATATATATATATATATATATATCCATATCCATATAAAATCTACTCGGGATCCTCGACTCCCGGTTTTAGAAAATATTTTCACCTTTGAGTCCCTATACTAAGGGTATATGCAAGATACAACTATCCTCTAGCATAGGTATTATCAAATAACCAACAGATGTATATTTCAAGAATATAAAACAGGCATGCATATATACCATATCACATGCTACAATATATCGCAAAAATTTGCTAATAACAATCATGCAATATCACAAGATAATGCATATGCATACATTTTCATCACAACAACAGTGTATCGGATAGAATACTTGCCTGAGCGACTTGGGGGTGAGAAAGGCTCGGGACGAGTCTGATAACCTATAAACAACAAGTAAGTTGGAATTAAACCAAAATCACTTGTAAATCTATGATTTAACTAACTTAGACTCTAATGCTAGTTTTGCGCTCACCGATTCACTTAAGTCACTCGGGTACCCTCGGCTCCACCATTTTTAATAATTTAACCTTTACGAGTTTTAAAACGATTCCTTCGCGAATGACTTACCAACTGCCTAACACCCTTACCCTAAATGTTTCATACATTAATTAACCCTTTTTGGTCTTTAACCTACATTCCAAGTAAGGCGAGGGAAAAAAGTTTCGTTCGTGAAACGCCGTTACTTGAAACGGTCGTTTCTCCTAAACCGTAAATCGGAATCGAACGAACTACATATCAAAACGAAGCTCGTAACATGAGCTATCTAAACATGGCAGTGGTCACAATTTAGCAGGGGGTTCTCGGGTCCTAATGCTATGCACAAAAACAGTCCAAAGAAAATCGGATGTTACGACGGCTATGTTTACGCGATTTCCCATTTTTAAACTACCCACAATCAACACAAACCATCCTCAAATCCAACACACAACAAACACCCATCCTTATCACATCATAACAACCCCAACCAATTCAATTTAACCATTCATACTTATGCTTAAACTTTACTTTAATCATTCTTAAGTTTCTTTAAATCAAAACCACAAAATTACCATTTCATTTCACTACCATTCCAAATCTCAAACTCTAATCATAACAACAACTACAATAACATCCTACTCATCAAAGTCACCTTATAATATATATGAACCTAGGGTTTGAAAATGGTATACCTTCCTTGAAGTGGTGGGTTGAGCTAGGAAGCCTTAAGAAGCTTGGAGAAGCCTTAGGAAAGCTTGGATCTTCAAGAAAAACAAGAAAAAGTTCAAGTTAAAAACTTGAAAACACTATTCATTATCTTCTTCATTGATTAAATGGAGAAGCTAGAGAAAGAATTAATGGCTTAAACTCATGATATAGCCATGACTAAGCATAAAGATGGTTAGGGAATTTTCTTACCAATTAAGGATGCTTGGATCTTGATTTTGAAAATTTTTTCTTTGAAAAAGTGTAAAAAGCCGAGAGCTAGGTGATGAACAAATGCCTTGGTTGTTTTTTTTTGATCTTTGATGAAATGATTTGCTAGTTGGTTGACTTGGTTTTGCTTTTGATTTAGCAAATTACCACCTTGCCCTTGAATTTGTGTGGTCCTTAATCAACCACACCTCCCTTCTTCCATGTCATGCTTATGTCACCCTTATGATGTCATCCTCCCTTCCTTGTCTCCTTTCTATTGGTTGGATGACATCACTCCCATTAAACCCTTTGATTAGCTTCCTAATCGTTTGCCTAATGACCGCTGATCTGTTGTACGGTTCGCTTAACTTTCGTTCTCGTTTATCGTTTGAAGGATCATACCCGGGATCTTATTACTTAGGTTCCCTTAACCTTTCTCAATACGTTATATTCCTTTTTATGATCCTCTATTATAATCCTTTAATTTAAATCCTTTTTATCCTGTTACCTTATACTCAATTCTCTCCGTATCTTGTGGATTTCCGGGAAAAACCAAAGTGTTCGGAACTGGGTTCTGACGATATTTACATACACTTATATACTTCATAGATACTAATAAAATCCCAGAATATCCATAACAGAACCCCTATATAGTGTGGCGTGAAAAGTTTTCTCATTCAGCTAAAACACTATTCACAAGGGTTACAAAAAGTTGAAAATTTTTGGGGTTATTACAGTCTCCCCTCCTTAAAAGGATTCCGTCCCGGAATCAAACAGAAAACAAATGGGGGTACTTTTCTAGCATTGCGCTCTCTAGTTCCCAAGTCGATTCTTCCACATTATGATTCTGCCATAGTACTCTGACTAGCTTGATCACCTTGTTCCGAAGCACCTGCTCCTTCTTATCTATAATCCTTACTGGCTTCTCCACGTAAGTTAGATCTGGCTGCATATCCACCTGCTCGTACTCCACTATGTGCCTGGCATCTCGATGATATCTCCTTAGCATTGACACATGGAACACATTATGAACTTGTTGCAAATTAGGGGGTAGGGCTAGCTCGTAAGCTAACTTTCCAATCCGTCTTAATATCTCAAAAGGTCCAATGTATCTTGGGCTTAGTTTTCCTTTCTTTCCGAACCTCATTAATCCCTTCCAAGGGGATACTTTCAACAGTACTAAGTTCCCTACTTCATATTCCTTGTCCTTTCGGGCTAGGTCTGCATATTTCTTCTGTCTGTCTTGGGCTGCTACAAGACGCCCTCTGATAAGATCCACTATATCTTTGGTCCTTTGGACCACTTCGGGTCCGAGCATCTTCCGCTCTCCTACTTCATCCCAGTATAAGGGAGATCGACACCTTCTTCCGTACAAGGCCTCATAGGGCGGCATCCCGATGCTAGCATGAAAGCTATTGTTATAAGAAAACTCGATCAACGGCAGGTGATCATCCCAACTTCCTTTAAGGTCTATTGCACAGACTCTCAACATATCCTCTAGTGTCTGGATGGTCCTTTCACTCTGTCCATCCGTCTGGGGATGGTACGCGGTACTCATATTTAACTTGGTCCCCGCACATTCCTGAAAGCTCCTCCAAAATCTGGAGTTGAACCTTGGGTCTCGGTCTGAGACAATGGACGCTGGGACTCCATGTCGCGTCACTATTTCCTTAAGGTAAATGTCCACCAGTCTATTGACTGTGTATCTCTCGTTGATAGGAATGAAATGAGCTGACTTTGTCAGTCGGTCTATAATTACCCAAATGGCGTCGTGATTGGCTTTCGTCCTTGGTAAGCCTACAACAAAATCCATCGCTATCTGTTCCCATTTCCATTCGGGAATCTCCAGGGGTCGCAAAAGTCCACTGGGTCTCTGGTGCTCTGCCTTTACTCTTTGGCAAGTCAAACACTTGTTCACCCATTCTGCTACGTCCCTCTTCATGTTGGGCCACCAGTAATATTCCTTCAAATCCCTATACATCTTGGTACTTCCTGGGTGAATGGAATACCTTGAACTATGGCTTTCATCCAAAATCTCATCTTTAAGTTCTTGAACATTCGGAACCCAAATTCGGTAGGAGTACCTCATTACCCCTTTATCATCTTTCTCCGTATGGATCTCCTCTCCAGTCATTGACTCTCTGCCTTCATTCATTATTTTCTCCTGGCACAATTTGATCTTTTCCAATAACTCTGGCTGCATTGAGATCTCAAAAAGCTTTTCAGTTCCGGTTCCGGTTACCTTTACCTCTATTTCCATTTTCTCAAAATCCCTTATCAACTCTTCCGAAGTCGTTAACATTCTGAGTCTTTCCTTTCTACTAAGGGCATCAGCCACCACATTGGCTTTCCCTGGATGATAGAGAATCTCACAATCGTAGTCCTTGATTAGTTCTAACCATCTCCTCTGGCGCATGTTGAGCTCTTTCTGCGTAAATATGTACTTGAGGCTCTTATGGTCTGTGAAAATCTCGCACTTCTCTCCATATAAGTAGTGCCTCCAAATTTTTAAAGCAAATACTATTGCCGCAAGCTCAAGGTCATGAGTAGGATATCTAACCTCGTATTCCTTCAATTGTCTTGACGCATACGCAATAACTTTACCGTGCTGCATAAGCACACATCCTAATCCTTTGTGCGACGCGTCACTATATATCACAAAATCTCCTTTTCCATCCGGCAATGCCAATACCGGAGCCGTTATCAACCTTTTCTTTAATTCCTGAAAACTGTTCTCGCATTTCTCCGTCCATTCAAACTTCTCTGTCTTACGAGTAAGTCGTGTCAAAGGGGCTGCGATCTTCGCAAAGTCCTGTACAAATCTACGATAGTAGCCGGCCAATCCTATGAAACTCCTTACCTCTGTGGGTGTGGTTGGCCTTTCCCAATTTGAGACCGCCTCTATCTTGGAGGGGTCGACCAACACTCCTTCTTTATTGATCACATGTCCTAAAAACTGTACTTCATTCCGCCAGAATTCACACTTCGAGAATTTGGCATATAACTGCTCCTCTCTGAGTATTCCTAGAGCTATCCTCAAATGCTCTGCATGTTCTGCCTCAGTCCTTGAGTAGATCAAAATATCATCGATAAAAACTATCACACACTTGTCCAAGTACTTCTTAAATACTCTATTCATTAAATCCATGAAAGCCGCTGGGGCGTTGGTTAATCCAAAGGACATTACCAAGAACTCATAATGCCCATACCTGGTACGGAACGCTGTCTTGGAAATATCTTCGGGTTTAATCTTTAGTTGGTGATATCCAGTTCTCAGGTCGATCTTGGAAAAATAAACAGCATCCTTTAGCTGGTCGAACAGATCATCTATTCTAGGTAATGGGTACCTGTTCTTTATGGTTAGCTTGTTCAACTCTCGATAGTCTATGCACAACCTCATGCTCCCATCTTTCTTCTTAACAAATAAAACTGGTGCTCCCCACGGAGACACACTGGGTCTTATCATACCCTTATCCAAGAGTTCCTGCAATTGGATAGCTAATTCTTTCATTTCTAACGGGGCTAACCGGTAAGGTGCTTTTGAAACTGGCGCCGTCCCTGGGGCCAACTCAATAGCGAATTCAATCACTCTATCGGGTGGTAATCCCGGAAGGTCTTGGGGGAATACATCTTCAAATTCATTGACTACTGGAATATCTTGTAAGTTGGGCACCTCCTTCTGTGTGTCCACCACATAGGCTAGGTAGGCCTCACTTCCTTTTCGTAGCATCCTTTTGGCCTGAGCCATAGTCAAAAATTTCTGCGTCTGCCTCTTTCCTCTAAATATAACTTCTTTCTTCCCGGGGATATTTAACTTAACTTTCTTCCCTTTACAGTCTATCTGAGCATCGTTGCTAGATAGCCAGTCCATTCCCAAAATCACATCAAACTCCCCTAATTTAAAAGGGATCAGATCAACACTGAAAGATTGTTCCCCTATGCCTATCTCGCAGGCGGGGTGAATCTGGTTAACAGGAATAATTTCATGATTGGCTATTTCTACTTGTAAGGGTTCTATCAAAGGTTTAGCCTTAAGTCTTAACTTACGCGCAAAGTCCTTTGATATAAAAGATTTAGTTGCTCCCGAATCAAATAAAACAATTGCACTGACTGAATTTAGGGAAAGGGTACCTGCTATCACATCTGAATCTTTCATAGCATCCTGGACTGTCATGTTGAAAGTCCTCGCAGTAGGTGGCTTATTAGAAGCAGCCCTGCTTGCTCCCGAAGCTGCTGGTTTGTTCATTGGGCAATCCTTCTTCCAATGACCCTGGCGTCCACACTGATGACAATTGGTGGTTGGAACAATGGCAGGGGTTGATGATGGGCACCTAGTCGAATAGTGGCCTTCCCGACCGCACTTAAAACAGGTTACTGGCCTTCCTTTACACTCCCCAGTGTGATTCCTTCCACATATATTACAGGCTGGCAATGGGGGTCGAGATTGGTTGGGATAGGACATTCTTGACTTCTGGCCGCCCTGGCTCACACTCACACTCATTGGCCGCTTAAACCCAGTGTTCCTTCCTGGTAGGGACACTGCTCCTCGATTAAATCTAGTTGGGAAGCTCCTTCCTGCGGAACCTCCACCCATGCTCATACTTTTCCTCTTTATTCCTTTCTCCTCTCTTTCCTTCTGCATCTGTTCACTTCCAACTTCTACAATCGTTGCCTTTTGCACCAGAGTGGCATAGTCCGTAAGCTCAAGGATTGCCACCCTATTCTGAATCCATGGTTTCAGTCCCTGCTGAAACCTCCTAGCTTTCTTTTCCTCGGTGCTCACAAACTCCGGCACAAACCTTGATAACTCAGTAAATTTCGCTTCGTACTCTGCTACAGACAAGTTATTCTGCTTTAGCTCCAAGAACTTGAGCTCCATCTGGTTTTCCATAAACCTCGGGAAATACTTCCCTAGAAACAACTGACTAAATCTCTCCCAGGTTATTATAGCATCTGTCTCCATGTTTTTCTTGGCCTCCCACCAGTAGTTAGCTTCTCCTTTCAGAAGGTAGGTAGCAAATACAGTTTTCTGTGCCTCATCGATACTCAAAATCTCAAAAGATTTATCCATTTCCTTTAACCATGCCCTTGCCTCAACTGGGTCGGCTGATCCGTGGAACTCAGGGGGCTTAAGGGACTTAAAAGCCCTGAAAGAGTTTGCCACTGCATTGTTACTTCCTTGAGGGGGTGGGTTGGGTTGACGTTCCAAATTCTGTCTTAGGAGTTGCATAAACTGACCCATGGGATCCATGCCTGGGTTTGGTACTGGTTGCTCAACCTCGGTTTCTCCTTCTTCAGCCTCTATCTCAAATCCCTCAACATCATATGTTTCCTCTTCTTCTTCATACAGGGAGTCATCCTGTTCCACATAATCCTCATCTTCCTCTTCACTGTGTTCTTGATTTCTATTGTCCTGATTATGGCTTCCCTGGTCCTCAGACCCAGGGTTCGCCCTAGTTCCAATCTTTCTTGGCGGCATGATTCTGATAATAATAAAAACAATTATTGAGAAAATTCAACGTTAGGTCACAATCATATACAACATTGTGCCTTGCACAGCTCTTATAATGGGGAGAACGTATATCGCAATTCTATTATTTTAAGAAAGTTCTAATACGAAGTGCAGTAATAATAATAATAAAACAGTGATCACGTCACTAAGGAACTGAACCGAAAGGAAACAAATATATACATAATGCGAGAATACATAGTTTGATCTGGTCAAAAGTACAACAGTGCTACAGTCATCTGTCCCAAAAGTGATACACAAGAGTCTATCTGTCTAGTCAGAAAAAGGGATGCTACATACAAGTCAACTATCCCGGAAAATTGGCTCTTACTAAGGCCTCGGCTAACTAGACAACTAGACTATTCCATCAGCAATCCTGAATCACCCACCGGAGCGGGTCAGCTCCCAAACCCTTTCCATCGCACGACGGAAGATATAGTCGGCCTGCCGCCTGGAGATCCTACCATGCCTGTCCCCCTGGAGAGATCTGAGTCTCGCTCGGGACGTGAGCTCTATCCCCGTAACTCCCTTCTCAAGGATCGGGGTATAGAAGCCCTGGTCTCATAAGCTCGGGTACGCCTACCCGCCCTCTCTGCATCCAACTCCCTCCTGGCCTCATCCAGTCGGGCCTCGGCAACAGCCACTCGGGTCCTCAAAACATCCTGAACATATCCATGAGCTAACGAAGACTGCCTCTGGGCAGGGTCAAGAGGTGGTGAATCCGGAGCCGCTGAGGGTGCCTCCTCGGTCTGCCTAGGCTCGGAAGTATGGGTCTCTGATCTGTCATCATCAGGAATCCAAGATGGTGGTGGAGGGGTAGGGGCTCTGACCACCGCAAGTGTGGGTAAAGGGATACCAGCATACACTACCATAGATCCAACACGCTCCTCAGCTACTGGGACCTCATCCGGGTCCTCCTCATCTGGAATAACAATAACCTCTGTCTCTGACTCCTCTGAGGGGTCCTCCTCATCCTCCTCCATCTCAGGCTCCTCCTGATCCTCAACATCTAGCAATGCCTCATCATGCTCACGCTCGTACATCTCCGGGTCCTCCATCTCAGGCGCCTACACATTAAACGAGCTAAATTACTATCATGATACTTATAAGGGTTCCCGTAAGGGTTTTAGCTGTCAGTACTACTTTAAGTAGTCCGACCATGAACTTGGCAAGAGTTCTTATTATCTTTGTGAGTTTGTTATTATATCGTCGCATCATCTCTGAGGTTTATAACGCTTAGCTCTGATACCATTTCTGTAACACCCCCAGATCCGGGGTCGGGAATCCGGGTTGTCACGGTCTTTCTTTCCACAATATCACTTTACTTAATTAATAATAAATACCCTCATGGTGTGACCCCACGCTAACACACACCACAACTCGTTATAGTCTCAGAGATGAAATTGAAATAAGTACAAGTCTTTGAATCCACAATTTAAAATTATTACAACCCAAAATGATTACTTGATAATTTACAGTTAATTGCCATTATCTGCCACAAGTTATAATTATACATAATTGGGTTCTCAAAAGTAGATGGTCTAAACTACAATGGATCTACCTCTGCAGCTATAGCAGCTACAATATCAGCGGGAAGACGCGGGACGCTTCCCACGCGCTTGCGCTGGGTCTGCTGGAGTCTGGCCATCTCTCCTAACTGTTGTTGTGTGATGAAGAAATAAAGCAAGAGTGAGCCTTACAGCTCGCAAGATAATATATACAGTGATATCAATAATATAAGTATCTAAATGGATACTTGATAGCATCTCTATCATATGCAAGATAATTACTTGCTAGATATAAGTAAAAACAAGGAATGAAGTTACCAATACTTCACCACACTTATATCTTATAAAGCGACTTGAACTACCACTGTTCAAAGTATTATAAGTTTTAAGAAAAACATCCCATAGATGAGACCACAAGTTAAGACTTGAATAGATTCAATCTTTGAAATATTATTGAATGAAAAAGTTATGAGATACTTTATTTAGTCCTGATATATATATATATCCACATATATATATCCCGAAAACATTTCCTGGAACCTCTGTTATGTGAAGTATGAACAGAGTTCGAAACATCCAATGAATTTTGGAAAGGAAAAGAGTTTTGGCATAAACCCGATATCTTGCTGATCAGGCACAGATACCAATAAGTAACCTTTTCTACTAGTAGATGGACGAATTCCCCACTGGTCATCACCCTGGTCATAATTAAGACCTATGCTGGACTGCCACTCAGCCACCTATGCATTTGATGGACTCCCACTGAGCCACTTACACAATAATAGACCGTACCTCGGCCTGTCGCTTATGCCGACTCAATGAGAGGGGCTTACTTCCCGAACGTTGGGCAAGTAATCAATTCATTTACCAAATCTGCAACCTTGTTGCGAATATAAAATACACCACAGAGCCGGATTCCCCAGGTTTTTGAGCGAGTATTTAAATCCCCTTAAAAGGAAGATCTTAAATAAAAATGAGTTTTGGGATCCGCTCTGACTTTTAAAAATCATTTTGAAGACTCGAAAACACTTTAAAGAGTGTTTGGAGTAAGGCTGATTTAATGAAGTAAATCAGTCCCCAGAATATTAGGAAATATCTGAATATTATTAATTAAATAATATTCCCATAAAGAATAATCTTTATAAAAATAATTGAAGTAGAAGTATTAAAATTTATACTTGAAACGAGTATTAAATAACCAAAGATATACTTATGTAAAAGTATTATCTTTATTTGAATAATCGAAAATAAGTTTGATTATTTACACCTTACTCTTTAATAAAATAAAGAATATATCTCAGCAATTAATCGGAGTCATAGATCCTCAAATGAATATTCAAATAATATTCATTAAATAATATAAACTGAGTCATAAGCCTCGAATGAATATTCAAATAATATTCATTAAATAAAATAAAGGAGTCATACATCCTCAAATGAATATTCAAATAATATTCAAATAAATAAATAAATAAAAGGAGTCATACGCCTTCGAATAATATTCGAAATAATATAATAAAGTTTAAAGTTATCGAATAAACCTTATTCGATTAATAGTTTGGAAAACTATAACCATATATATATATATAATATATATATATATATATATATCCATATCCATATAAAATCTACTCGGGATCCTCGACTCCCGGTTTTAGAAAATATTTTCACCTTTGAGTCCCTATACTAAGGGTATATGCAAGATACAACTATCCTCTAGCATAGGTATTATCAAATAACCAACAGATGTATATTTCAAGAATATAAAACAGGCATGCATATATACCATATCACATGCTACAATATATCGCAAAAATTTGCTAATAACAATCATGCAATATCACAAGATAATGCATATGCATACATTTTCATCACAACAACAGTGTATCGGATAGAATACTTGCCTGAGCGACTTGGGGGTGAGAAAGGCTCGGGACGAGTCTGATAACCTATAAACAACAAGTAAGTTGGAATTAAACCAAAATCACTTGTAAATCTATGATTTAACTAACTTAGACTCTAATGCTAGTTTTGCGCTCACCGATTCACTTAAGTCACTCGGGTACCCTCGGCTCCACCATTTTTAATAATTTAACCTTTACGAGTTTTAAAACGATTCCTTCGCGAATGACTTACCAACTGCCTAACACCCTTACCCTAAATGTTTCATACATTAATTAACCCTTTTTGGTCTTTAACCTACATTCCAAGTAAGGCGAGGGAAAAAAGTTTCGTTCGTGAAACGCCGTTACTTGAAACGGTCGTTTCTCCTAAACCGTAAATCGGAATCGAACGAACTACATATCAAAACGAAGCTCGTAACATGAGCTATCTAAACATGGCAGTGGTCACAATTTAGCAGGGGGTTATCGGGTCCTAATGCTATGCACAAAAACAGTCCAAAGAAAATCGGACGTTACGACGGCTATGTTTACGCGATTTCCCATTTTTAAACTACCCACAATCAACACAAACCATCCTCAAATCCAACACACAACAAACACCCATCCTTATCACATCATAACAACCCCAACCAATTCAATTTAACCATTCATACTTATGCTTAAACTTTACTTTAATCATTCTTAAGTTTCTTTAAATCAAAACCACAAAATTACCATTTCATTTCACTACCATTCCAAATCTCAAACTCTAATCATAACAACAACTACAATAACATCCTACTCATCAAAGTCACCTTATAATATATATGAACCTAGGGTTTGAAAATGGTATACCTTCCTTGAAGTGGTGGGTTGAGCTAGGAAGCCTTAAGAAGCTTGGAGAAGCCTTAGGAAAGCTTGGATCTTCAAGAAAAACAAGAAAAAGTTCAAGTTAAAAACTTGAAAACACTATTCATTATCTTCTTCATTGATTAAATGGAGAAGCTAGAGAAAGAATTAATGGCTTAAACTCATGATATAGCCATGACTAAGCATAAAGATGGTTAGGGAATTTTCTTACCAATTAAGGATGCTTGGATCTTGATTTTGAAAATTTTTTCTTTGAAAAAGTGTAAAAAGCCGAGAGCTAGGTGATGAACAAATGCCTTGGTTGATTTTTTTTTGATCTTTGATGAAATGATTTGCTAGTTGGTTGACTTGGTTTTGCTTTTGATTTAGCAAATTACCACCTTGCCCTTGAATTTGTGTGGTCCTTAATCAACCACACCTCCCTTCTTCCATGTCATGCTTATGTCACCCTTATGATGTCATCCTCCCTTCCTTGTCTCCTTTCTATTGGTTGGATGACATCACTCCCATTAAACCCTTTGATTAGCTTCCTAATCGTTTGCCTAATGACCGCTGATCTGTTGTACGGTTCGCTTAACTTTCGTTCTCGTTTATCGTTTGAAGGATCATACCCGGGATCTTATTACTTAGGTTCCCTTAACCTTTCTCAATACGTTATATTCCTTTTTATGATCCTCTATTATAATCCTTTAATTTAAATCCTTTTTATCCTGTTACCTTATACTCAATTCTCTCCGTATCTTGTGGATTTCCGGGAAAAACCAAAGTGTTCGGAACTGGGTTCTGACGATATTTACATACACTTATATACTTCATAGAGTACTAATAAAATCCCAGAATATCCATAACAGAACCCCTATATAGTGTGGCGTGAAAAGTTTTCTCATTCAGCTAAAACACTATTCACAAGGGTTACAAAAAGTTGAAAAATTTTGGGGTTATTACACTAATATACTTCTTTTCGAAGTTATACTAGGGGGTTTAGCTTTGAGTTTGGAATTTGTTAAAAAAAGTTTTAAAAGAAAGTGAAAATTTATTTGTGGAATTTGGATACCTTGTTTATAGAACTATAACCTTAAGAGATCTTGGATTAGTTTAAGGTCATATATAATAAATATCTTCCGCTGGCTATGGTTTATTGATTAAGCAGGTTAATTTGGATTGAGGTTTCATCGTGACGACCAAATCCTCTGACCCCGGATTTGGGGGCGTTACAATCACTAGTTCTATCATATGGTCTCATCTGTGGCACCGTGAAACGTTTTGGTATTTCGACCAAAGAAATGTTATCATGGAAAGGCGAATCACCATAGCTCGTTGGGGTCACCTTCTCTAATGGTTTTGGAACACCAGGAATTCTTTCAATCAAACCTCTCACTCCTTGTAGTTCTCTTTTGAATTCTTCTGTGATTTGATTTCGGGATCTAGTACTTCTATGACGTGACCTTCTTTTGTCTGTATCTTCTTGGCGATCATCACAATCTTCATATCATTGCTCATCACGTTTCTTTTCCATGTCATCGTCGTTGTTGGGCACATCCTCCATGTCTTCTATAACAATAATGTCATCTGCTCCATTCGTTGGCCCTTCATGTTGGTCGTATTCTTCTTTATCATCCATGTCTAAACGTCTGACCACGCTTGGGATTGTCTTCTTCGTCACAGTTTTAGTTCTTGATTTGGCCGTAGTCAGCTTTTTCTTTAATATTTCATTCTCAGAACGCATCCTCTCCATTTCGTCTTATAGCCATTTCAATATCGCTGCATTTCTTTATTGTTCTCAGCCTCGACCTCCTGGTTTGTAACTTGTTCCCCGTCATTTGCCATCATAATGTGTCAATCAAATCCTTAGCGATTTTCCCACAGACGGCGCCAATTGTTTTTACCAAAATTAGAGAGGTTAAATGCTAAGGATATTAATCTACTATGTTTTACGTAATGTGACTAAAAATGAACAATGTAAATAGGTTGAAAACAGGATATTTGTGACGCGGAAAACCCAAGAACGGGAAAAATATGCGGGTGGGATTGTGTACCTAACCAAAAATATGATTCACTATATAAATGATGGAGATTACAAGAATTCTTACTAACATACATGAAGTAATACGAGTACCATGTTGAATGTTATTACATATGATTATTTGTTTAGGCTTCTGGTATTGTGTTTGTATTTGTAGGCTTTCTTCTCAGATGAACTCGAGTTGGTGTAGTGTGTTGAATCAAGTTGCTATGTATCTGTTTTGCCTGCTCCGTTTATCACTTCCTCCATCTTCATTTTATCTCTTTGGTTGTTCTTCTTTTTTCTCCAACTTCCCCCCTTTTTCGCTCTTTCAAATTATAGATGTTGATAACATGGATATGCATTCCTGGTCTTTCTCCTATAAAGTCGGCAATCCTTATACTGAGTCTCGATTCCAGACGCTTACCACTTCTGCTGATGTTGTCTAGGATGCCTGCTTCATCTTCCCCTCTTGACATGCCATCTTGTCCTTGCCGTGAACTCCTTCTGCCATGTCTGTAATTTTTATATATAAAAATACGGTTGGGATTTTCGGAGGCGCAAGTTTGTGCTTGTTTCCGAGGTTCTTTCAATTGCTCAGGAAATTGTAAGGTGTAAAACTCAATGGAGTGTATTAAAATAAAATGTAAACAAAAATGGGTCATTCAAGGTCTCAATTAATGTAGTTAGTAGAGGTATACTTAGGTCCGTAGCCCGACTAGAATGGGGAATTGGCCCCGAACCACTTGATCATAAGTTACACTAGGTGTGTGTATGCACAATTCTCCGAAATCAGGCCAGGTTCCTAAAAAAATGTATTGTGTATAATTCTAGGGTTGGGGTCCAGCGGTGGTTCATTTATGACAACAACAGCGATGATGACATTGATAGCATAGTTAAGTTATCAACAGATGATAATTGCAACATAAGTCATCATATATGGCCTTGGATCAAGACTCAAGAAGCTGGTTTTGCACAATGTGCATTAAGAGCCAGGGATTTCTGTGAATGGGTTGGGTTCATTGATGTGGATGAGTTTTTACACTTCCCTGGTGGTTTGTCATTACACATCATGCTTAATAACTTCTCTATGCCTAATGAAGTGGCTGAATTGAGGACATCGTGTCTAAGTTTTGGACCGTCAGGACTCAAGTGCCTGCCTATAAAGGGCGTTGTGGCTGGATACACTTGTCGGGTGTTGGCCCCAAATGTCACTTTTTTGGGTCAAATGGCCTTCAATGTCACTTTTTGAAAAGTTGGCCACAAATGTCACTTGAAAACGAGATTTCGGTTGAAATTTTTCAAAATAAATGAAAAACGCAGTTTCGTGTTAAGTTTTTCTATAACATTTTTTTTATTTTTTAAATATAAGAAAAACGCATTTTTATTTTATGTTTTTGTTTAAAAACGAGGTTTCAAAGTGTGTTTTTGATGAAAACGCAATTTCAGAAATTGTTTTGGTAAAAAACGCAGTCTCATATTTAGTTTATGGATATAAAAATGGGATTCCAAGCTTAGTTTTTCGTAAAAACGCAATTTGTAACCGATTTTTTCTCAGGATGCAAAAAAAAACCAAAACGCAAATCCAAAATGAGTTAATATGAAAAGCTTATCTTGAGGTTGCGTTTTGCCCCCTAAACATGAATTGAAGTTGTGTTTTCATTTTTTTTTAAAAAAAATTGAAAATAAAACACGAAATTGCCTTTTTTTATTAATAACAAAAACTTCAACCGAAACTATATTTTGGAGTGATATTTAGGGCCGTCTTTTAGTAAAGTAACATTGAGGGCCATTTGAATTAAAAAGTATCATTTGGGGCTTTTTTTCCACTTGTCGAATGGCAGTGCTTGAGAGACACAAGAGTATAGTCCGTCCAGAAGCATTGAATTCAACATTGATCAATATGGTGCACCATTTTCATTTACGGGATAAGTACAAGTATGCGAATATGAACAGAAGTGTGATGATCATAAATCATTACAAGTACCAAGTGTAGGAAGTATTTAAGGAAAAAATTTACAGGGATTGGCAACGTATGTGTTTGATTGGAAACAAGCAAAAAATATGGAGTCTAGGGATCAGGTACCAGGATTGGGGACCCAGGCGATTAAGCCACCTGATTGGTCCACTCGGTTTTGTGAGGTTCGAGACACTGACCTTAGGGACAAGGTGCTACAAACTTTTGGTGACCCAAAAACTGGTATGTTACCATGGCAATTTGTGGTTGATGAGCAAGACAAGTTTTATGTTTGGAAGAAAAAGAGGAGAAAAATATTGAGAAAGCCCTGATGGGTTCGATTCTGTTTCTATAGCTATTTGATAGTGTTGTAAGCTAAATTGGCAGTAATGTAAATATATGTACAAACAAGCATTTAAGTAGGCAAAGAAGAAAATACTTAGCTACGGGGTTTAGAAGTTAGAGTTTGCTGAGATGCCATTTAACTTTTGTATAATGAAATCATTGTTATTACATTCAACTTAATTTTTATCAAACACTGCTAGCAATAACTGTTGGATTTTAATCACAGCGGAGGCATGGTAAAACACTTTTACACATACAAAATCCAAATAAAAGCATATAAATCGTGGTAAAAACGTAGGGATCGAATACTAACCTTTAATATGTGATCCAAAAGCAACGATCGGAGATCCTTAGCAGATGCTCCTCAAACGTGAAGCACTCCACCCGTATCCACCAAGAAAACGACGTTAAGGAGGAGGAGGAGGTGGAGAGAATTGGGTTTTTCTAAAAATTGGGGTTTCGGGTTAGAATAAAAATAGGGTTTATAATAGTATATTTATAGGCAAAATTTTTAGCTGAAATTTTCCCATAAATATTATTATTATTATCCCATTTATTATTCTTATTAATAATTAAAACACCTTTTAATTATTAATCCTTTTTCTAAACACTTTAGAAATAATTCTCTCTCTTGATTTAATTTCCAAAAATTAAATCCTTTAATTAATAATATTAAGAACTTTTCTTAATTAATTTATAATCAATTAAATCTCATTTAATCAATTATTAAATTTGCCAATTAATTATTTATTTCATAAATAAATAATTATTAGCCATTATTAATTAATTCCTCCACCATTAAATCATTCTCTTTTTATGGTGTGACCCTGTAGGTTCAATATTAAGCAGGTAGTAGAAATAAATAATAATAAAACTATTTTATCATTATTTATATAAATTCTCTAATTTATTAAATATGATTAATTAATTAATCATATTTATTCTACATCGTGAGGGATACTTCTCAGCATATCGCGACTATCCGGATAATACGAATTCACTACTTCGAATACCAAGAACCTATTCAGTGAATAGTTACCGTATAATAAACTCCTTCTACCCTACGATGTCCCGATTAAATACAAGGCATGGATCTCGTGTCAAGCCTATCTAATTCAATCACTTGCTTACCATTTACTATGCTTAGTTCTATGCAAATTAGAAACTCCTTTCTAATTTCATTCACTCTGGCCAGAGATTCCCGAACTAGCATAAGTGGATCAACCTTGAACATTCGCTTCCTTCACTGGAAGGGGTAGATCCTTTATTGATCATACACTATCTTCGTGTACAAATTCCTATACCCAGTAGAGCCCTAATAATTGTCCCTGGAGACTAAGAACTAAACCAAAGCATAGTTCAGTGTACACAAGATGACTATGATAACCTCAAGTCTAAGGATACTTGTACAACTATCACTATTTGAACAACTGCTGACACGTGAGTGAACTCCATCAGTTGTTCAGCTGTGCGAGTCATGTTCAGTGAACTTATTCTATAATAAGCACCTACATACTAGCTATAGTATCACCACACAAATGTCTATGAGAACAGACATCCTTCATAATGAAGCAAGCATAGTATGTACCGATCTTTGCGGATTATTAATTACCAGTTAGTAATCCTATGATCAGGAACTATTTAAGTTTAGAGTTATCATCTTTTAGGTCTCACTATTATGATCTCATCATAATCCATAAAAAGCTTTACTCTAAACTATGGTATATCTTATTTAAACACTTAAATAGATAAAGCCCGTAACAAAAACAAAACAAGTCTTTTATTAATATCAATGAAATCAAAACAGATTACACAGGAAGTTATTCCTAAATCCTAATACATGATTGGACTTAGGACATATTCCTTTCAATCTCCCACTTGTACTAAAGCCAATCACTCTGGTATCTCATACCCATCTAATCTTTATGACGATCAAAGTGACTTTCAGAAAGTAGCTTTGTGAGTGGGTCTGCTAGGTTGTTATGTGTGTCAATTCTAATTCAATACAATATAAGAAATATTAGCGCGCTCCCACTAACCCTTTTGTAGACGCATGGTTCATCTACGTTTTTGATAAAATCAAACTCTTTGATTGTCTTATCAAAACGAATGTTCCATCTTTTGAGAAGCTTGCTTTAAACCACATATGGTTAGCAGTAGCTTACACACTAGGTTTTCATTTCCCTTGGAAAGAAAAACCATCTGGCTAATTGCCAAATCTCATAGAGGTAGTAAGCAGCAATCGCAAGCAAAATCCGAACTGATTTTAACAGGGCTACAGGTAAAAGGTTTCATCAAAGTCAATCCATTGCCTTTGTTTGAATCCTTTTTCCACATGCCTGGCCTTATAGGTCTCCACCTGGCCATCTGCTATAATCTATCTTTTGTATATCGTATACATAGATTCCATTCTGGATTTCATGGCACTATGCCATTTCTCTGAGTCAACACTACTCATAGCCTCATTATAGGTCACAGGGTCGTCATCATCAATGATCGACAACTCATTGTCATTCTCAATGACAAGGCCATATTACCTCTCAGGTTGGCGAGACACTCTCCCTGACCTATGAATGGGTTGTTCCAGAAAAGGTTGTTCAGTCAAAACAGGTGTTTCCACTTGATCCGTAGCAGTTTGTGCTTCTTGAACTTTATCAAGTTCAATTTTGCTCCCACTGTTTCCTTCAAGGATAAACTCCTTTTCCAAGAAGGTAGCATGTCTAGAGACAAACACCCGATGATCGGTGTAAAAGTAATACCCTAAAGTCTCTTTAGGATATCCCACAAAACTACATTTTACGGATCGATATTCCAGCTTATCTCGGTCAACTTACTTGACATAAGCTGGACATCCCCAAATCTTAACGTGTTTAAGACTCGGTTTCCTTTCTTTCCATATCTCATACGGAGTTTGAGGAACAGATTTGGAAGGCACCTTATTCAGTAAATATGCTGAGGTTTCCAATGCATAAACCCATAGGAATACTGGAAGATTCTCATAGCTCATCATGGACCGAACTATGTCTAACAAAGTTTGATTTCTCCTTTCAGATACCAATCTGGAGGAGTCCACTGGGAGACTATACCATTTAATTTGAGATAATCCAGAAACTATCCATTAAAGTATTCACCACCTCGATCTGATCGAAGAGTTATAATACTATGTTTGGTTGTTTCTCCACTTCATACTTATACTCTTTGAACTTTTCAAAGGCTTCAGACTTGTGTTTCATCAAACACATATCTGAATCTAGATCTATCATCTATGAAAGTAATGAAGTATGAAAATCCACCCATGGCTTGCTTAGACATTGGTCCACATACATCTGTGTGTACCATTCCTAGCAAATTTGCAGTCCTCTCTCCATGTATACTAAATGGAGACTGCAGTGCCACAATAAAGTGAGATTTTCATCATCCCTTTTCTTTTATTACTTTGTTCAATCTGAAGTAAATTATGTCACATATATACAGACCATTATTTAAAGCACCACGTCCATAAAGAATATTATCTCTAAGAATAGAACATTCATTATTCTCAATAATAAATGAAAATCCAGACAAGTCTAACATGGGAATAATATTCCTCACAATCGAGGGAACAAAATAACAATTATTTAAAACAATAGTCTTGCCCGTAGGCATATGTAAATGAAATGATTCTACATCTTCAGCAGCAACTCTTGCTCCATTTCCCATCAGTAGAATCACCTCCTCTTCCTCAAGAGTCCTACTTCTCCTTGGTCCCTGCAACAAATTGCAGATTTGAGAACCACAGGCGGTATCTAATACCCAAGTAGAAATTTGATTTAATGACATATTCACTTCTATCATGAACATACCTGAATCAGAAGAGGTAGTCTCACTACCCTTCGTCTTCTTCCATTCTGCAAGGTAAACCTTGCAGTTCCTCTTCCACTGCCCCACCTTGTTACATTGAAAGCAAACAACTTTGCTCTTGGGGTCTTCAGCTTTTGGTGGAACCGGCTTTTCTTCACCTACTTTCTTCTTCTTGGAAGAGTTCCTCTTCCTTTTCTTAGGATTGGAACCTTCACCAATTAGAAGAACAGAACTCTTCTTAGGGGAAAATTCAATTCCGCAGTCTTCAACATGTTGTGGAGTTCAGGCAGGCTGACATCCAACTTATTCATGTGAAAGTTCACAATAAACTGCGAGAACGAACTCGGAAGCGATTGCAAGACCAAGTCTTGGCTCAGCTCCCCATCCATGGCAAAACCAAGTTGTCCAAGACGTTCAATCAAATTGATCATCTTAAGTACATGGTCATTCACAAATGATCCCTCAGACATCCTACAACCGAACAACTCTTTCGATATCTCATATCGAGTTGTCCTCCCCGCCATATCATACAACTCTTGTAGATGCATGAGGATAGTGTGAGCATCCATATGCTCATGTCGCTTCTGTAGCTCAATGTTCATGGAAGCTAGCATGATGCATTGAGCAACATTTACATCATCTATCCACCTACGATACACAACATGTTCATCATTATGTGCATCACTAGCAGGTTCAGTAGGCTTAGGTGAGTCAATCACGTATTCCAGCTTCTCAATCCTGAGAACAATTCTCAAGTTTCGAAGCCAGTCAGCATAATTAGGACCAGTCAATTTGTGAGCATCCAGTATGCTCCTGAGTGATAGTGCAGAAGACATAATGTATATTGTAAATCTGTAAATGATAAACACATAACAACACTTAGCAAATATTCGATTTCATTTTAAAACACTATATGAATCGGGTCTTTATTCATAAGTGGCTCCCACTAGTTTATCTAATTTATTCAACCCCCTACGTGAAAAATTAAGCATTCATAATGCTAGTGAGAATAGGGATCCTACATTCCATTACAGAACCCCGGCTGTGGCACGAACCGCCATGTAATGTTCAATAGGCATACAACTCTTGTCAATTACATCTTATGTTATTCCCTAATCAAACTTTAGCCTCTTGAATAATTGAGTCTCGGCTGTGGCACGACAAACTCAATATTCTAAGTCAAGTCTAACCCAACATTCCGTACATTTGAATCAGTCTCCAATGGCCCACGGCTGTGGCACGTACCGACCTTTAGATTCTAATTCAACGTACACATCTCTATGTAATAGACAAGTATTTTTTATTTTGAAATCAAAGCCCTCGGCTGTAGCACGAACCGACAATGATTTAAAAATAAGAACTACTTTCTATCATGTTGGAAGGCTATGACCGACACAAGCCCGTTGTGTCATTGGCCAATTACTACTTGATATTATTTAATTTTAGAGGGATTATATTACGTTACAATCATAATCATATTATAAAGAGATTCTTCCTTTTAAATTAAATATTTTAAATCAATAATCAATAATCAGATGATTCCCAGATCGGGTGGAGCATTGTCAAGAGGCGTCACTTAATAACCCTTTCTTACAGATAGAAATATGTTGTTGACAGAATCATCCTTTCTCTCATATCAAAAATTCATATTCAATTACGTGTTTTATAAACACAAGAATCTCATGATTGTATTCATAATATTATTCTTAAGGTTATGAAACAATTTCACTATACTAGGTTGTCTAACAAACGCCTTATGTTCATTTAAGTTCACCTAAATCTATCATCGCATGATGAACTAAGCATATATCACATATATAAACATGAATAAACATCAAGGTAGGCATGTTATATCATCTAGTATATTAGTCTAAGCAATATACATCTCTATGTATCACATGAAGCACTTAAAAGCAATTCAAACGATCAAAAACAGCTTTAAAACACTTCTGTTAGCTATAAACAGTTCGAAACAATTTCATAAAATATCATATAATATGCCATTAGAAGCGTCTCGAAAAGAAGAATCCAACGGCACCAAAATCGCCCAAATCTGAGCTTCCACGCGCCCTCACGCGCCGAAACAAGGTCCCCCACGCGCGGCCACGCGCACACGCGCTGTCAGGCGTGTGTCAGAACTCCGCCCACGCGCTTCACGCGCCCAGAACCCTACGCTGACGTCAGCATGACATCATCTGATGACGTCAGCATGACGTCACCAGCGCGTGTCTTCCACGCGCCGCGCATGGCACGCCAGCGCGTGAGCCCCACGCGCGCGTGGTCGACACGCGGTCCTCCCCTTTTTTTCAGCAGTCGCCATCTGTTATTCTTTCTCGAACGCCGTGCCTGACATCTCTGTACCTTTGTCTTCCGTGCATTTAACAGGTAATAGCAGCAGCAGATGTATATATATATATATACATACTAACAATTTATATATATATATATGATTATGATTATTTAATTACGAATTTAATTGCAACAACTTCAAAAATTCATAATAAATAATCTATACATCATAAAATTATGAAAAAATACCCAGACGATCTACAACACTTGTAGAACCCAGATCAACATTCAAAATTATTCTGAGAAACGATTTTCATCAGACAAAATTAATTCATGATATAACTTGTAAAAATCATAATTAATTCATACAAGCACATAAAATTCTAAAATTTTTACCACAGATCTATATGCATACAACCTATGCTCTGATACCATTGTTGGATTTTAATCGCAGCGGAGGCATGGTAAAACACTTTTACACATACAAAATCCAAATAAAAGCATATAAATCGTGGTAAAAATGTAGGGATCGATTACTAACCTTTAATTTGTGATCCAAAAGCAACGATCGGAGATCCTTAGCAGCTGCTCCTCAAACGTGAAGCACTCCACCGGTATCCACCAAGAAAAAAACGTTAAGGAGGAGGAGGAGGTGGAGAGAATTGGGTTTTTCTAAAAATTGGGGTTTCGGGTTAGAATAAAAATAGGGTTTATAATAGTATATTTATAGGCAAAATTTTCAGCTGAAATTTTCCCATAAATATTATTATTATTATCCCATTTATTATTCTCATTAATAATTAAAACACCTTTTAATTATTAATCCTTTTTCTAAACACTTTAGAAATAATTCTCTCTCTTGATTTAATTTCCAAAAATTAAATCCTTTAATTAATAATATTAAAAACTTTTCTTAATTAATTTATAATCAATTAAATCTCATTTAATCAATTATTAAATTTGCCAATTAATTAATTATTTTATAAATAAATAATTATTAGCCATTATTAATTAATTCCTCCACCATTAAATCATTCTCTTTTTATGGTGTGACCCTGTAGGTTCAATATTAAGCTGGTAGTAGAAATAAATAATAATAAAACTATTTTATCATTATTTATATAAATTCTCTAATTTATTAAATATGATTAATTAATTAATCATATTTATTCTACATCGTGAGGGATACTTCTCAGCATATCGCGACTATCCGGATAATACGAATTCACTGCTTATAATACCAAGAACCTATTCAGTGAATAGTTACCGTACAATAAACTCCTTCTACCCTACAATGTCCTGATTAAATACAAGGCATGGATCTCGTGTCAAACCTATCTAATTCAATCACTTGCTTACCATTTACTATGCTTAGTTCTATGCAAATTAGAAACTCCTTTCTAATTTCATTCACTCTGGCCAGAGATTCCTGAACTAGCATAAGTGGATCAGCCTTGAACATTCGCTTCCTTCACTGGAAGGGGTAGATCCTTTATTGATCATACACTATCTTCTTGTACAAATTCCTATACCCAGTAGAGCCCTAATAATTGTCCCTGAAGACTAAGAACTAAACAAAAGCATAGTTCAGTGTACACAAGATGACTATGATGACCTCAAGTCTAAGGATACTTGTACAACTATCACTATGTGAACAACTGATGACACGTGAGTGAACTCCATCAGTTGTTCAGCTGTGCGAGTCATGTTCAGTGAACTTATTCTATAATAAGCACCTACATACTAGCTATAGTGTCACCACACAAATGTCTATGAGAACAGACATCCTTCATAATGAAGCAAGCATAGTATGTACCGATCTTTGCGGATTATTAATTACCAGTTAGTAATCCTATGATCAGGAACTATTTAAGTTTAGAGTTATCATCTTTTAGGTCTCACTATTATGATCACATCATAATCCATAAAAAGCTTTACTCTAAACTATGGTATATCTTATTTAAACACTTAAATAGATAAAGCCCGTAACAAAAACAAAACAAGTCTTTTATTAATATCAATGAAATCAAAACAGATTACACAAGAAGTTATTCCTAAATCCTAATACATGATTGGACTTAGGACATATTCCTTTCAATAACATCATGCTTGTTTTACAAACACTTTGCTAATAAAACTTTTATTACTAGTTATTTTTTCCAAAATTTATGGGTTAAATGCTAAGTATGGTTGCTTTTACTAATTGCATAATAGAGATAAACTAATAACTACGTAATAAAAACGACACAAAAAATTATTGACATGGAAAACCCGTAAATGGGAAAAAATTGCGGGTGTGATTGATTACCCAACCTATATGTATTCTACTAGATATTTGAGGATGATTATAAGGTGTTTTACATGGTACATTGCATTGATCACAAGACATGTCTAATTCTATTATTTTATTTGTAAGCTTTGTTATTGGTTGATGTATTTCTGTGTGTTCCAAGCTGTTCTACTCGATGAAAGAGGCTAGCTTAAATTATATTTTTTTGCGGTGTGTCTTTATGTGTTGTGTTCTTCCCTCTCTTATCTTCTAGTTTATTTTATTGTTTTTCTCTAACCTCTCTTCATTTTTCTCCCACTTTGAATTATGGTTATTATCTCGCTACATTACTTGACTGGTTCTCCTCCAAAATCGGAACTTGGCTTGACAGAGTCTACTGGTTCTTCTCGCTATTGACATTATGTTTGTTGCCGTGCAAGACGCCTTCTTACTCCTCCCATCTTGACTCGTCCCCCGCTAGCTTATTGTCTATATGTCGATCTCGTCTTGTCATGACAGAAAATCCTCAAATAACACTAGCTTAAAATCGTGTTATATGCTGATTTTTTCTGACATTACCTACTTTTTTAAATATAACTTGAATTACAATTTTAAAGATACAAAATTTATTTATTCAAAATCTTTAAATGAAATTATTTGATAATTGTTGTAAAGACATGCTTGTATTATAACAAGACTAAATCAATCTGACAGCCCTAAGAATTAGTTGTATGATAATCTAAATCTATATTTTGTACTATATTACCTAAGTCAATAAAAAAATCAAAGATTAGACTGGAGTATTTTTCGATAAACAGTCTCAAGCCTAAGAATAAACTCTGAAAGAAGATAAAAAAAGATCATGCCTCAGAGAAATTGTGAAGAAGCTTGGAGTTGAATAAATCTGTTTTGGGAAAGATATTCTAAGTCAAGATATCTACAAGTCATAGATCAAGTCATATAGAGAAGTCATTCGAGAACTCCAGAATGACTTATCGAGAATTCCAAAATAGCTTATAGAGAAGTTTCAGAGATATCGACAAGCCAAATGAAGACATGAAGATTGGAGATATCGACAAGTCATAGATCAAGTCATATAGAGAAGTCATTCGAGAACTCAAGAATGACTTATCGAGAATTCAAAAATAGCTTTTAGAGAAGTTTCAGAGATATCGACAAGCCAAATGAAGACATGAAGATTGGAGATATCGACAAGTCATTTTTGCATTAGAGAACTAAGAGATATCGACAAGCTAAATGAAGACATCAAGATTGGAGATATCGACAAGTTAAATTCTCATTAGAGATCTCATAGATATCGACAAGTCAAAATACTTATAGAGATCTCAGAGATATCGAAAATCATTTCTACATACAAAAATTTGGAAACCTCGACAAGCCAAGTTCATTTATAGAGAACTCAGAGATCTCGACAAGTCAAAACACTTATTGAGAACTAAGAGATCTCGATAAGCCATTATACTTATCGAGATGTTAGTTCCCTATAGTTCAAAGTGGAGATCTCGATATAAACCTCAAGTACAGAATGCAGACTAGTTAAAAATCCAAGATTATCAATCAACAAACAAATCAATCACTGATTTGAAATGTCTACAAAAGCAGCTTGAAGAGTACAAGATCAAATGATGATTCAAGCGGTTTATACTGGGTATGTTGTGCATATGTTGTGTACTTGATGATTTCATAAACAAAACATCTAAGTAGATTTTACTTAGTGAAATAATGTAGCACTCGACGGATAAGAATTATAGTCCCGACGGATAACTCATTATAGTCCCGACGGATGATGACTTATTATCCATCAAGTGAGTAGCTTATGTAATAATGAGTCTGTAGCACAGTTTTGTATACATCTTTGTATAGATTCTGTAGTAACCTATAAGTCATGTTGACTTTAACTAGATATGCAGAATAGGTTGATTAATTGTATATAAATGATGTCTTGTAATTCTGCATAAGTGAAATGAAGTTAAGTGCCAAATCAGCTACCGACGGATGATTAACAAAGCCATTGACGGATGATCAAATGACTATCAACGGATGTTTAATATAGCAGTCGACGGATGATCAATGAAGCCATCAACGGATGTTCATAAAGTCGACGGATGATCATATATCCAATGAATATTCATAAAGTCCAACGGATGATCATATAAAGAATTCAAACAGCAGTTGAACAGTGACAACAGGGCACAGGCGTCGAGACGTATACAAATCTACTGTGGAAGCCCATTAACTGGGTAATAGAGGATGAAAAGTAGCAACGCTTAAGACTGATAGTTTTTATATTTATTCAGTCTTTTTGACTTTGTAATCTTGGTAATATATAAACCAAGAACGTAGCAAATAGAAATAAGAGAGGTATATGAGCGCATAGATACGCAACCCGACGTAACCTATATGGAGCAACCAAGAAGGGTTATAGAGTGAAAAGGAACGAGTGCTTAGGAGAAGGGTTATCAAACTAGTAAGAGTTTGATGGTAGAACCACAATGTGGGAAAATTGACTTGAGAGTTAGAAAGTGCAATACTAAGAAAGTATCCCTATTTATTTCTATCTGATTCCGGGACGGAATCCTTTTAAGGAGGGGAGACTGTAATAACCCCAATTTTTGGAAATTTTTGAAACCCTTATGAATAGTGTTTTTGCTGAATGAGAAAACTGTTCATGCCACGCTATGTAGGGGTTCTGTTATTGATCTTATGGGATATTATTAGTACTCTATGTGGTATATAAGTGTATGTAAAGATCGTCAGAATCCAATTCTGAACACTTGGATTTTTCCCGGAAATCCACTAGATACGGAAAGAATTGAGAAAAAGGTAACAGGATAAAAGGATTTAAATTAAAGGATTATAGGAGAGGATCATAAAAGGAATACAATATATTGAGAAAGGTTAAGGAAACCTAAGTAATAAGATCCCGGGTATGATCCCTCAAACGATAAACAAGAACGAAAGATAAGCGAACCGTAAAACAAATAAGTGACCAAGAGACAAGCTTGTACAAGAAGCCAGGGACTGTGACATCATCAAACCACAAGGTGTGGACAAGTGGGAGCATTATGACATGTGCAAGGTGACATAAGCATGACATGGGAAGGAAGGAGGTGTGGTGGCTTTGTAACCACACAAATTCAAGGGCAAGAAGGTAATTGACTAAAACAAGCACAAAAACCAAGCAACCAAGCCAAGTAAAATCATTTTCATCAAAAATCAAAAGCAACCAAGGCTTTGTTCTTCATTGCTCACGGCTTTTCACTATTCAAAAGGCAAGAGAAATTCAAAATCAAAGATCCAAGCTTCCTAAATTGGTAAGATAATTCCCTAATCATCTTCATGCTTAGTTAGGACTATATCATGAGTTTAAGCCATTAATTCTTTCTCAATCTTCTTCATTTAATCAAAGAAGAAGACAATGAATAGTGTTTTCAAGTTTTTTTAACTTGAACTTTTCTTGGTTTTCTTGAAGATCCAAGCATTCTTAAGACTTCTCCAAGCTTCTTAAGGCTTCCTAGCTCCACCCACCACTTCAAGGAAGGTATACCATCTCCAAACCCTAGATTCCTATATATTATAAGATGATTTTGATTAGTGGGTTGATATTGTAGCTTGTTGTTATGCTTTAGAGGTTGGGATTTGGAATGGTAGTGAAATGGAATGGTAATTGTTGTGGTTTTGATTTAAAGGAACTTAAGTATGATTAAAGTTAAGTTTAAGCATAAGTATGAATGATTAAATTGAATTGGTTGGGGTTGTTATGATGTGATAAGGATGGATGTTGGTTGTATGTTGGATTTGAGGTTGGTTTGTGGTTGGTTTTGTATGGTTTAAAATTTGGAAATCGCGTAAACATAGCCGTCGTAACGTCCGATTTTCTTTGGACTGTTTTTGTGCATAGCATTAGGACCCGAGAACCCCCTGCTAGATTATGACCATTGCCATGTCTAGATAGCTCGTGTTACGAGCTTCGTTTTGATATGTAGTTCGTTCGATTCCGATGCACGGTTTAGGAGAAACGACCGTTTCAAGTAACGGCGTTTCGCGAACGAAACATTTCCCCTCGCCTTACTTTGAAACATAGGTTAAAGACCAAAAAGGACTAATTGAAGTATGAAACATTTATGGTAAGTGTGTTAGGCAGTTGGTAAGACACTCGCGAAGGAATCGCCTTAAAACTCGTAAAGGTTAAATTATTAAAAATGGTGGAGCCGAGGGTACCCGAGTGACTTAAGCGAATCAGTGAGCGCAAAACGAGCGTTAGAGTCTAAGTTAGTTAAAGTATAGATTTACAAGTGACTTTGGTTTAATTCCAACTTACTTGTTGCTTATAAGTTACCAGACTCGTCCCGAGCCATTCGTAACCCCCAGTCGCTCAGGCAAGTTTTCTACCCGTTATACTGTTGCTGTGATGTAAATATATGTATATGCATTATCTTGTGATATTGCATGATTGTTATTAGCAAATTTTGCGATATATTGGAGCATGCTAATATGGTATATATGCATGTCTGTTTCGTAATCTGGTTATCTATCTGTTGATTTCAATGCTTATAGTTGCATAATACCTAGGCTAGAAATAAGCAAGTAGTTGCGTATACCCTTAGTATAGGGGATAAAAGGTGAACATATTTCTAAACCGGGAGTCGATGTTCCCGAGTATATTATATATATATATATATTTATATATATATATATGGATATAGTTTTTAAAACTATTAATCGAATAAGGTTTATTCGATAACTTTAACTTTATTTTATTATTGAATATTATTTTGAATATTCATTCGAGTACTTATGACTCCTTTTACTTTATTAATGAATATTATTTTGAATATTATTCGAAGGCGTATGACTCCTTTTATTTATTTATCTGAATATTATTTGAATATTCATTCGAAGGCTTATGACTCAGTTTATATTATTTAATGAATATTATTTGAATATTCATTTGAGGATCTATGACTCCGATTATTTGCTGAAATATATTCTTTATTTTATTAAAGAATAAGGTGTTAATAATCAAACTTATTTTCGATTATTCAAATAAAGATAATACTTTTATATAAGTATATCTTTGGTTATTTAATACTCGTTTAAAGTATAAATTTCAATACTTCTACTTCAATTATTTTTATAAAGATTATTCTTTATGGGAATATTATTTAATTAATAATATTCAGTCATTTTCTAAATATTCTGGGGACTGATTTACTTCATTAAATCAGCTTTACTCCAAACACTCTATAAAGTGTTTTCGAGTCTTCAAAATGATTTTTAAAAGATAGAGCGGATCCCAAAACTCATTTTTATATTTAAGATCTTCCTTTTAAAGGGGATTTAAATACTCGTTCAAAACTTGAGGGATCCGGCTCAGTGGTGTATTTTACATTCGCAACGAGGTTGCTGTTTTGAGAAAACATCTTGATTACTTGCCCATCGTTCGGGAAGTAAGTCCATCTATTGAGTCGGCATAAGCAACATGGGCTCAGTGGGCGTCCATGATAGTGTAAGTGGCTCAGTGGGAGTCCATCAAATGCATAAGTGGCTGAGTGGCAGTCCAGCATAAGGTCCTAATTATGACCAGGGTGATGACCAGTGGGGAATTCGTCCATCTACTAGTAGAAAAGGTTACTTATGGGTATCTTTGCCTGATCAGCAAGATATCTGGTTTATGCCAAAGGTTTTCTTTTCCTTCCAAATTCATTGGATATTGCAACTCTGTTCATACTTTACATAACAGAGGTTCCAGGAAATGTTTTAGAGATATATATATGTGGATATATATATATCGGAACTAAATAAAGTATCTCATAACTTTTTCATTCAATAATATTTCAAAGATTGAATCTATTCAAATCTTGTCTTGTAGTCTCATCTATGTGATGAACTTTTGAAACTGTTTATAACTTGAACGGTGGTAGTTCAAGTAGTATTGGGAAAGATATAAGTATATTGGGGTATTTGGTAACCTCATCTTTTAAACTTATATCTAGTTAATAATTGTCTTATGAATGACAAAGATTTTCAGAAAAACGTTGAGACAAGGTTAGATGTATGAGATCACCTTGCAACGATATTTTTTTTATACAGTTATACACTGGGACTTTGTGTATATTATGCATGGAAGAGGACTTCCAATATTTTGAAAAGTATATATGTATATATACTGAACATTTTGCGACTTCATCGCATTAAGATATCAAACTTGGTTCATTTCTTTTGACCAAGACTTTCATGAGTATTATGAGTAGGCTCATATATTGTAAATCATTATACATATTATTTTGGTGGGCTTGCTGCTCACCCTTGCTTTATTTCTTCATCACACAACAACAGTTAGGAAAGATGGCCAGACTCCAGCAGACCCAGCGCAAGCGCGTGGGAAGCGTCCCGCGTCTTCCCGTTGATGTTGTAGCTGCTATAGCTGCAGAGGTAGATCTATTGTAGATCAGACCATCTACTTTTGAGAATCAATTATGTATAATTATAACTTGTGGCAGATAATGGCAATTAACTGTAAATTTATCAAGTAATCATTTTGGGTTGTAATAACTTTTAAATTGTGGATTCAAAGACTTGTACTTATTTAAATTTCATCTCTGAGACTATAACGGGTTGTGGTGTGTGTTAGTGTGGGGTCACAGCATAAGGTTATTATTATTAATTAAGTGAAGTGATATTGTGGAAAGAAAGACCGTGACGACCCGGATCCTCGACCCCGGATCTGGGGGTGTTACAGAAATGGTATCAGAGCTAAGCGTTATAAACCTCAGAGATGATGTGACGTTAAGATAATAAGTTCACTAAGATAATAAGAACTCTTGCCAAGTTCATAGTCGGACTACCTAACGTAGTACTGACAGTTAAAACCCTTATGGGAACCCTTATAAATGTAGCGATAGAAGCGTAGTTCGTTATCGTATATGGTAGCGGGACTCCGAACCCTGAGGTTGAGAAGCAACAGCGCGATGATGTTTTATTACTTATTGGAGATCAGATTATGGATCCGATAGAGCGTCCTAACGCAGGACCGGATGATGTGGATATTGAGGATGTAGCGGTTGAGGATGTTGTCCTAGAAGGGATTGTTGCTGAGGAGGATCCCGTGGAGGATCCTGACAAGAATGAATAAAGGACCACTGAGGAATTTATGACCATGGTTAGGGCAACTCCCAGAGGTAGGATTGGCCGGTCACTACCGGAGGTTCGTTCAGGTTTGTAAAGATAGTAGCCCCTTTAACGCGGCTTACTCGTAAGACTGAGAAGTTCGAATGGACAGAGAAATGCGAGAACAACTTTCAAGAACTGAAGCAAAGATTGGTGACGGCCCCTATGTTGGCGTTGCCGGATGGAAAATGAGATTTTGTGAAGTGTAGTGACGCTTCGCATAAGGAATTAGGGTGCTTCTTATACAGCACAGTAAGGAAATCGCGTATGCGTCAAGAAAATTAAGGGAATATAAAATTTGATATCCCCACCCATGAGCTTGGGCTCGTGGCAATAGTTTTACCCTAAAGATTGGAGGCACTACTTGTATGGAGAGAAGTGCGAGAATTACCTAAGCCATAAGTGCTCTAGTACATTTTCACGTAGAAAGAGCTCAACATATGCCAGAGGAGGCAGTTAGAGCTAATCAAGAATAATGATTGGGAGATTCTTTATCATTCGGGGAAAGCCAATGTGGTGGCTGATGCCCTTAGTAAAAAGGAGAGACTCAAGATGATAATGTCTTTGGGAGAGTTTATAAGAGATTTTGGAAATAGTAGTGAAGGTAACCGGAGCCGGTACCGAAAAGCTGTTTGAGATTGCAATAGAGACCGAATTATTGGAAAAGAGCATACGGTGCCAGAGAAAGGTGATGAATGAAGGCAGAGAGCCAACAAATAAATATGAGATTAATACCGAGAAAGATGATAAGGGAATAATGAGGTATTCCTATAGAATTTGGATTCCAAATGTTCAAGAGCTTAAAGATGAGATCTTAGATGAAAGTCATAGTTCAAGGAATAAGATTAAGGGCAAACCCTGAATGTGATAGTCAGGGAGGACGCCATCAAGATAGAAGGAATCCATAACATAATGAAGTGGAAAATGAGGATTTTAACGTATAAGATAACCCCAAGTATGGGGAGTAGGAAGAAATATTTAGACTGAGAAAAACAAAAGTCGAGCGAGATAAGGAGACCCGAGACGGTACTCCTATACGGAAATTCATGGACCTGTCTAAAAAAAACTTAGACTATTATCCCCAACCACCACCTTGAGGAAACAATGCGGTAGGAAATTCTTTCATGACCTTTAAGTCGCTAAGCTCTCAGAGTTCCAAGGAATAAGCTAACCCAGCCGAGGCAAGAGCCTGGCTAAAGAAAATATAGGAATCATTTGAGATTCTGAATGATTGACGAATCACAAAAGAGTGTTTTTGTCACTTACCCTCCTAAGAGAGAGACCACCCACTGGTGAAAGACCAAGGAAGGCACGGAGCAAGAGATTATAATAAACTGATTTAAGTTCAGTCAATTGTTTTCGGGAAAGTAATTCCCAAAGATAAGGAGATAGTGTAAAAGCTTTGGAGCTAGAACAAAAGTGGATGAGTATGATGAATTATGAATCTAAGTTGTAAAAGTTATCAAGATTCGTTCTGAGGACACGAATCCAGAATGACGGGATATTTGAAATCAATGCTTATGTTGTGTTGGTTCATGAAATAATGATAAGAGAAAGGAAAATAAAAAGGAATTGAAGTGGAAAGGAATATAGAGGCAATAGAGTTTGAGGAATGATAAAGGAATTGGGTATGAGGAAACCCTAAAGACTCGTAGCAATAGAAATAGAAAAAGTATGTAATCATCAGGATGAGGGTGATTCACCATGAGTTAAAATTGCTGGGTGAAGGCATAAGAGATACATATATTTTATCCCCTATAAGTTGGGAGGATTTGAGGGAAACTTGAGATAGTTCGAAGGTTAAATATGAGACGCGGATAGACTGAGGAGACAAGGAAGTAAGAAATTAGGAAAATGGGATGAAGGAAGTGACCTTCAAGAATATGAAGTGTAAGACCGGTGGCTTGATACCCAGAAAGGGAGACGCCAGATATGAAAGATATCCCAACATTGAGGTGACTGTTGAGATAAACAACAAAAGTAAATAAGGAATTATTAAGAAGAAGTTCACGTTGAACACGACCAATATCTTCCAGAACATCCATGTTATCGTTACCAGATTAGGCAAGAAAAGCGGATAACCGTTGTTATCTTTTGGAGGCCATTTTGATTAACCTCATTTTGAATACAGATGTTATTGTGAAACTAGGCATATATTATCGAGGTGGGAATGATTAAATAAGACACCCATATCAGGGATATATGACTTTATTTATCCATGGAAGGATGCAGGTACCTTTTACAGGTGGAATTAAGGATAGAACATCGGTAACTTAAAATGAATCCTAGGGGAATGCATAAAGGTTGGCATTTCACCCTTAATAGGGATAGTATGAGTTTTGACAGTATGAATTGGAAAGGGTTAAGGTAGTAACAACCTTTAAGGATCAATGGAGAAATTTTTTTCAGAAGTATATAGACTATGATTCTGGTATTAGTAAATGGTATTTTGATATGCCCTGTATCTAGGGAATACAGGAAGAACGATTGAAGGATAACCTTAGAGGTTTACAAGGAGAAAGGTAATATTCAAAATTCTCAAGAATAAAAATGTTGATAAAGGAAATATGACATAATTATAATGATGCCAAGGGGGGTACGTGTTAAACCACGAGAAAGTATGGATCGAACCAGTAAAGGTCGAAATTATTCAGGGCAATTAGGACTTAAGATAAAAAGATGTTCTAAGTATGATTGAGAGTCAGTCGTGACAGTGATTAACCTCTAAAGACTGAGGCAATAACTTATGGAAAACATCTTCACATAAGCTGTGATTGAAATGAGGTAGAAAATTATTTGGAGGTGGTTAAAATGACATTGACTGTAAGGAAATTTTACTATCAGGAAAGGCCAAAGAGGTGGCCGACACTTTAAAGGTAAGATGATAATTATAGGCGCTTGTGCCAAAAGAATACAGTGATGATGGTTAAAGCTGTGAAGGTTGTATTATGGTTTGGAAGATTGACATTCCTTCTGATGACTGTACAATACCCAACCGTAATAATAGTTGGTAAAGGTTTAATTCGTGTAATCGCCATGAACGGGCTATCTATCTTAGAAGGTCCTATCTTGAGAATAATCCAGGACCATATTTCAAAAAGGACTAAACGAACCTTTAAGTTAAGTCTTCTATTGAAGGCATATGATTAAGAATGGTATTAACCTGCTATCGGTGCTTTGATTGAAACTCTTCTGCAATTTTATATGCTTCATGTCATGTATGTATGTCAGGATCAGGAGTGTTCTTCATGAATCATGAATGGTGATTATGTTACCTCCTTAGAATGATTTGATATGACATGGATAGACTCCGTATGGTTAGCTATTAAGACTTCATGGAAAATGAATGACTACAGTAGGTCAGTGGTGGACCATAGTAAGGCAGCAATGATTCTGCGAGTAATGAGCTGATTACAACCGTGAGAGTTGTATTGGAATGGGTGTTGAGATTGAGTACCACTAATCGGGTCGTGGTAGTGTATAAGTTATCATTGATAGACTAATTAAGTAGAGTATCTACCTAGTGAATTATTATTCTTTCTTATCAATAGAGAGTCGTATTATTATACGAGGAAGGTTGCGGTGCAAGCATAGAATTCAAGTAACGATGATGTCTAGAATGAGATCCCAGATTCGATTTTCGATGTCGAGGGAGTTCCAAAGGTAATTGTGTATAAGCTCGAGGAAGAGCATGGGTCCATAGAATGATGGACGGGATAGCGAAAATATTTAGGCACGTGAAATGCGATGCTATAACACTTGATGTTGATATAAATATATATATGTTTTGTTCTTCTATGACAAACCTCTATAGTTCAGAGGTAGATTCCAAGCCAGATATTTTATGGCAATAAATTTTTTTATGAATATACAATTCTCTTCAATTCGTTCTTTTCTCTTCTTTCATTTCATATAAACTGAGAAGAACAACCCTTCCAGAAGGGGAGGTATTGCCGAATGACTATCTATCTGTGTGATAGAAGCCTAGTACGATACCATCTATTGTTTAATTGCTTGTCAAGTACTAAAGGCTGGCCACCTTCTGTACTAACTATGCGATATAACAAGTGTTCATGATCATAGTGATCTCTCAACAAATTCCTTTACTTCTATTTGATTGATCAAATTTTGGAAAATAGAAACAACTGAAAAAGGAGTAATAAAGTGGTGGTAGTATGCGGAATGGAAACACATTCGTGATACTAAGGTTGACGTGGTTATTAAAAGGTTATAGAACGCTAACGAGCAAAAGTATAACCAGTATAATATTAGGAACGGGAGGTAGTAGCAATTACGAACTGAAAAAGAATGGGTATTGAGAAGCAGAAGCTCTAATGCTAAAAGCAATAATGAGAGTCTGTGCAATAGACTTGAAAGAATTTGGAATGATCACTTAATTCGGATTGAGTTATCTTACGACAATAGATCATATGTCATTATCGAGATGTCGCCTTATGAGATCCTTGAGGGAAGACAATGTCGATCTCCCTTATGTTAGGATGAAGTTGTAGAGCGCAAGATGCTCGGACCCGCAGTAGTCCAAAGGACCAAGGATATGATAGATCTAATCAGAGGACGGCTGGTAGTAGCCCAAGATGGACATGATAAGTATGTTGATTTGACACGGAAGGATAAAGAGTATGAAATAGGGGACCTAGTAATGATATAGGTATCCCTTGGAAAGGATTGATGAGGTTCGGAAAGAAAGGAAAGCTAAGTCTACAATTTGTTGGACCCTTGGATATATTAAGACGTTTGGGAAGTTAGCATATGAGCTAGCCCTAACCCCGAACATGTAGCAGGTCGTAACGTGTTTCACGTATCAATGTTAAGGAAGTGTAATTCAGATGCCAGATAAATAGAGGCATATGAGCGCATAGATACGCAACCCGACGTAACCTATATGGAGCAACCAAGAAGGGTTATAGAGTGAAAAGGAACGAGTGCTTAGGAGAAGGGTTATCAAACTAGTAAGAGTTTGATGGTAGAACCACAATGTGGGAAAATTGACTTGAGAGTTAGAAAGTGCAATACTAAGAAAGTATCCCTATTTATTTCTATCTGATTCCGGGACGGAATCCTTTTAAGGAGGGGAGACTGTAATAACCCCAATTTTTGGAAATTTTTGAAACCCTTATGAATAGTGTTTTTGCTGAATGAGAAAACTGTTCATGCCACGCTATGTAGGGGTTCTGTTATTGATCTTATGGGATATTATTAGTACTCTATGTGGTATATAAGTGTATGTAAAGATCGTCAGAATCCAATTCTGAACACTTGGATTTTTCCCGGAAATCCACTAGATACGGAAAGAATTGAGAAAAAGGTAACAGGATAAAAGGATTTAAATTAAAGGATTATAGGAGAGGATCATAAAAGGAATACAATATATTGAGAAAGGTTAAGGAAACCTAAGTAATAAGATCCCGGGTATGATCCCTCAAACGATAAACAAGAACGAAAGATAAGCGAACCGTAAAACAAATAAGTGACCAAGAGACAAGCTTGTACAAGAAGCCAGGGACTGTGACATCATCAAACCACAAGGTGTGGACAAGTGGGAGCATTATGACATGTGCAAGGTGACATAAGCATGACATGGGAAGGAAGGAGGTGTGGTGGCTTTGTAACCACACAAATTCAAGGGCAAGAAGGTAATTGACTAAAACAAGCACAAAAACCAAGCAACCAAGCCAAGTAAAATCATTTTCATCAAAAATCAAAAGCAACCAAGGCTTTGTTCTTCATTGCTCACGGCTTTTCACTATTCAAAAGGCAAGAGAAATTCAAAATCAAAGATCCAAGCTTCCTAAATTGGTAAGATAATTCCCTAATCATCTTCATGCTTAGTTAGGACTATATCATGAGTTTAAGCCATTAATTCTTTCTCAATCTTCTTCATTTAATCAAAGAAGAAGACAATGAATAGTGTTTTCAAGTTTTTTTAACTTGAACTTTTCTTGGTTTTCTTGAAGATCCAAGCATTCTTAAGACTTCTCCAAGCTTCTTAAGGCTTCCTAGCTCCACCCACCACTTCAAGGAAGGTATACCATCTCCAAACCCTAGATTCCTATATATTATAAGATGATTTTGATTAGTGGGTTGATATTGTAGCTTGTTGTTATGCTTTAGAGGTTGGGATTTGGAATGGTAGTGAAATGGAATGGTAATTGTTGTGGTTTTGATTTAAAGGAACTTAAGTATGATTAAAGTTAAGTTTAAGCATAAGTATGAATGATTAAATTGAATTGGTTGGGGTTGTTATGATGTGATAAGGATGGATGTTGGTTGTATGTTGGATTTGAGGTTGGTTTGTGGTTGGTTTTGTATGGTTTAAAATTTGGAAATCGCGTAAACATAGCCGTCGTAACGTCCGATTTTCTTTGGACTGTTTTTGTGCATAGCATTAGGACCCGAGAACCCCCTGCTAGATTATGACCATTGCCATGTCTAGATAGCTCATGTTACGAGCTTCGTTTTGATATGTAGTTCGTTCGATTCCGATGCACGGTTTAGGAGAAACGACCGTTTCAAGTAACGGCGTTTCGCGAACGAAACATTTCCCCTCGCCTTACTTTGAAACATAGGTTAAAGACCAAAAAGGACTAATTGAAGTATGAAACATTTATGGTAAGTGTGTTAGGCAGTTGGTAAGACACTCGCGAAGGAATCGCCTTAAAACTCGTAAAGGTTAAATTATTAAAAATGGTGGAGCCGAGGGTACCCGAGTGACTTAAGCGAATCAGTGAGCGCAAAACGAGCGTTAGAGTCTAAGTTAGTTAAAGTATAGATTTACAAGTGACTTTGGTTTAATTCCAACTTACTTGTTGCTTATAGGTTACCAGACTCGTCCCGAGCCATTCGTAACCCCCAGTCGCTCAGGCAAGTTTTCTACCCGTTATACTGTTGCTGTGATGTAAATATATGTATATGCATTATCTTGTGATATTGCATGATTGTTATTAGCAAATTTTGCGATATATTGGAGCATGCTAATATGGTATATATGCATGTCTGTTTCGTAATCTGGTTATCTATCTGTTGATTTCAATGCTTATAGTTGCATAATACCTAGGCTAGAAATAAGCAAGTAGTTGCGTATACCCTTAGTATAGGGGATAAAAGGTGAACATATTTCTAAACCGGGAGTCGATGTTCCCGAGTATATTATATATGTATATTTATTTATATATATATATATATGGATATAGTTTTTAAAACTATTAATCGAATAAGGTTTATTCGATAACTTTAACTTTATTTTATTATTGAATATTATTTTGAATATTCATTCGAGTACTTATGACTCCTTTTACTTTATTAATGAATATTATTTTGAATATTATTTTGAATATTATTCGAAGGCGTATGACTCCTTTTATTTATTTATCTGAATATTATTTGAATATTCATTCGAAGGCTTATGACTCAGTTTATATTATTTAATGAATATTATTTGAGTATTCATTTGAGGATCTATGACTCCGATTATTTGCTGAAATATATTCTTTATTTTATTAAAGAATAAGGTGTTAATAATCAAACTTATTTTCGATTATTCAAATAAAGATAATACTTTTATATAAGTATATCTTTGGTTATTTAATACTCGTTTCAAGTATAAATTTCAATACTTCTACTTCAATTATTTTTATAAAGATTATTCTTTATGGGAATATTATTTAATTAATAATATTCAGTCATTTTCTAAATATTCTGGGGACTGATTTACTTCATTAAATCAGCTTTACTCCAAACACTCTATAAAGTGTTTTCGAGTCTTCAAAATGATTTTTAAAAGATAGAGCGGATCCCAAAACTCATTTTTATATTTAAGATCTTCCTTTTAAAGGGGATTTAAATACTCGTTCAAAACTTGAGGGATCCGGCTCAGTGGTGTATTTTACATTCGCAACGAGGTTGCTGTTTTGAGAAAACATCTTGATTACTTGCCCATCGTTCGGGAAGTAAGTCCATCTATTGAGTCGGCATAAGCAACATGGGCTCAGTGGGCGTCCATGATAGTGTAAGTGGCTCAGTGGGAGTCCATCAAATGCATAAGTGGCTGAGTGGCAGTCCAGCATAAGGTCCTAATTATGACCAGGGTGATGATCAGTGGGGAATTCGTCCATCTACTAGTAGAAAAGGTTACTTATGGGTATCTTTGCCTGATCAACAAGATATCTGGTTTATGCCAAAGGTTTTCTTTTCCTTCCAAATTCATTGGATATTGCAACTCTGTTCATACTTTACATAACAGAGGTTCCAGGAAATGTTTTAGAGATATATATATGTGGATATATATATATATCGGAACTAAATAAAGTATCTCATAACTTTTTCATTCAATAATATTTCAAAGATTGAATCTATTCAAATCTTGTCTTGTAGTCTCATCTATGTGATGAACTTTTGAAACTGTTTATAACTTGAACGGTGGTAGTTCAAGTAGTATTGGGAAAGATATAAGTATATTGGGGTATTTGGTAACCTCATCTTTTAAACTTATATCTAGTTAATAATTGTCTTATGAATGACAAAGATTTTCAGAAAAACGTTGAGACAAGGTTAGATGTATGAGATCACCTTGCAACGATATTTTTTTTTATACAGTTATACACTGGGACTTTGTGTATATTATGCATGGAAGAGGACTTCCAATATTTTGAAAAGTATATATGTATATATACTGAACATTTTGCGACTTCATCGCATTAAGATATCAAACTTGGTTCATTTCTTTTGACCAAGACTTTCATGAGTATTATGAGTAGGCTCATATATTGTAAATCATTATACATATTATTTTGGTGGGCTTGCTGCTCACCCTTGCTTTATTTCTTCATCACACAACAACAGTTAGGAAAGATGGCCAGACTCCAGCAGACCCAGCGCAAGCGCGTGGGAAGCGTCCCGCGTCTTCCCGTTGATGTTGTAGCTGCTATAGCTGCAGAGGTAGATCTATTGTAGATCAGACCATCTACTTTTGAGAATCAATTATGTATAATTATAACTTGTGGCAGATAACGGCAATTAACTGTAAATTTATCAAGTAATCATTTTGGGTTGTAATAACTTTTAAATTGTGGATTCAAAGACTTGTACTTATTTAAATTTCATCTCTGAGACTATAACGGGTTGTGGTGTGTGTTAGTGTGGGGTCACAGCATAAGGTTATTATTATTAATTAAGTGAAGTGATATTGTGGAAAGAAAGACCGTGACGACCCGGATCCTCGACCCCGGATCTGGGGGTGTTACAGTTCTCTCGATATATATAATATATATCTCTGGCGGAATTGTTTAAATCCACCAGAAAGTTTTTAAAGACTCGTGTTTTTAATTGCTTATATTTTGATTCAATTAAGTTTCTATTCCGCATTGTGCTAATCAAAACACTTATATCTATATTCAAGTTTGAACATTTTTATTTTGAGAAAAAGGTTCAAGAATTCCATTCAACCCCCCTTCTGTAATTCTTGCTATATTGTTAATGGACTAACAGGGTATATTTGGTTTCGTTTGGTATGGTTTATAATTTGATACAAATTCTACACATACACGTATATACTTTTGATATTTTTATTTAGAGATTAATTTTTTAAAAAAATACTAATGAAAGATATAATACTCCTGTCCCCCTCATTTCTTTTTCAATGCGCGATACGCATGTTAAGGCGTATATAAAGTATACTTTCATAACTTATTTTTAAAATTTTTTTTTCTCAATAAAAATTTAAACATTGAATTTTTATTCAATATAATTTTTAAAAATAATAATTTCTGGAACTATAATATATAGAAGTCTTAAAATGCGTGCCGAACCATCTCTCTTAAATGTAAAGAACTTAGAGGGACAGAGGAAGTAGTATTGTTAATATTTCTATGTGTATTTACGAAAGATAATTATTTTTTAATTTGAAAAATAAGTTATAGCTTGGGTAAATAATATACAAATCACTTTTAACTTGATTTTAAAGTTTTTATCCTGAGACCCAATATACTAACCAAATCTAACTAATTATATTTAGCTTGTTTTTACTTTTATTTTAAAATGAATGAATTATATACTTTTGTTTAATCTCTTACATATATTAAACTCTATCATAACTTACAAGCCTAATTTCTGGGGAATTAATTTTACCAAACTTTATTTATGAACCAATTTATTTATCTACTTTACTTTAACTAGTCGAATTATATTTGATTTTAATTATATTTTACCGTTGATCAAATTTATAATTTTTAGCTTAATTGAATAGTATATATTATTTTATTTTAGTCTGAAGATATTAAGATCGAGGAAATTATTACTTCAATAATATAACTTATTTAGCCGAATCAATAGTGTTTATTACTTTAGTTTTAACCTGAAATTTACTATATCGACCAAATCCAACTAATTATACTTAGTTTACTTTTAAATTTATTTTAAAATCGACAAATATTATAAATTTATTTTAGCCAGGATGAACATATTTTATTTTCTTTCACTGACGAACAAACTATTTTTATGCAATTTTTGAAAAACGTAGCATGATTAACAAAGATAAAAAAACAATCTTATATATTATATAAACCCAAGTATGGTACCTACTAACCAACTACCATTTCTTTTTATATTTTGACGTGCAATATACAAATTTTTATTTAACAAATCTATACTATTATATTAAAGACGAAATATTGAAAATTTGGTTGTTGGTGCTCAGATCACTGAATCCAGAGCCGTTAAAATATTTTAGATCAAATTGATGAGAATCGTTGATTCAAATCATAAAATTTATTATAAAAGATGGTGTAAAGTTCAAGTCCTACGAGCAGCATATTAAAATTATAAATCCAAAGTCGTTAAATATTTCAGATCAAATTGATGAGAATCATTGGATCAAATCATAAATAATATTATAAAATAGGGTATAAGGTTCGAATAACAACATATTAAATTTGTAATTTAAAATATATAATAATAATAATAATTGTGCATTACACGTGTTACATACTAGTGTTTATTAATTTGAAATAGTTAAAAAAGAATCAAATTACTGAGTTTCATCTGTTTATATTTTGGCTCTATCTTGAGTTCTATAAATCAGATTTTGATGATTTTACAGATCACATGAAGCTCATGAAATAAAGTTTAATTTAGTAACAAATTAAAAGATTTGTCCTACAAATATTATTCAGAAATTTTAAAAAAAATAATTACGAATAATGCATTATTATTTAGCCTACTTCTTTTTTGTTTAAATTTTTGAAAAGATAGAATATTTTATTCAATTTTGATAAGTCATTACTTATCGATATGTGACATCTCTACAGAACAAAAAGAGACCTCGACAAACTATCTCATAATTCAGAATACAGACAAATTGAAGATTCAAGATTATCAGTCAACAAACAATTCTATCACTGAATTGGAAAGACTACAAATGCAGCTTGAAGAATACAAGATTAAGGGCTAAGATTTACTGGATAAAGAATGGTCACAGACTTACAAGATTTTGCACAGATTTTCTAATACTAGAAATGGTAGTGGAAAATATAACTTTAGAAACTGTGTTAGTACATTTTAGTGCAAGTTTTGAAAACCCGTGTTGTTGGTCTATAAAGCATGCACAGGTCTTAAGTTTAGAAGTAACAAGTAATTAAAATCTCATAAAACACATTCACCCTCCATGTTATATTTCACTGCACTTATTATCTAACAGTAATGTAATTGTTTACTTTTATACTTGCTATTGAATTTATAGTAATGGTTCAAGTTTTAAGCTTACAAATTATCAAAAATAATAATAAAAGAAAAGAAAATATCTATGAAATTTCGATTCTTATTGCTATCACTATAACCAAAAGATCTTGATATAGTTGGGGTCACATATGTTATATTTCAATTATCGGTCAGTTGATATTAAAAATTTATGATGGAACCAATTATTTTAGGATGAGATTTCAGGGTAACGACCAAATACTCTAACTACAGATTTAGAGACATTGCAATTAAAGCCAAGTGAAAAATAATCTTTCGATTAGTATATGTTATTCCCTAACAATACAACAAGAATTACAGAAGGGGGGTTGAATGTAATTCTGCCTTCTTTTTGGGATTTATGAAAAATGGTTCTAACTCAATTTATATCTAACTGTTTCATTTGCAAAGTGCGGAATTACAGAGTTAAGTAAATCAAACATAAAGTAGTAAAAACTCAGGTCTTTAAAACTTTCTGGTGGATTTGAATGTATCCACCAGATATATATATATATATATATATATATATATATATATATATATATCAAGAGAACCCTGTGAAGCTTGAATAGCTCACAGCTGCTTTACAAGTGAACAAACAAACTATAGAGAAATTCTACAGAATACAACTTACAAATGTTTCTCTGCTAAAAATGTGTTTGCTTAGTTAGTTTGTTAGTTTATATATCACCAAGTTTACATGATAATAAGACAAGATAATAAAACAAAACCTATCAAGTCTAACTTCGTGCTGCTTCACTACTCTATTCCAGCATATCTTCATAATAACATGAAATGGTAATGCTTCTTTGCTCTCAAAACCTTGCAAAACAGGCTGCCACATTCCTTTTGCAAACACTCGACGCATGTGACTGTATTGTCACTGTCAACAGATATTTGAATTGATCATCCGTCGGGTACATGCTTTTTATCCGTCGGGTAGCCTTGTTGATCATCCGTTGGGTAGCTTTGTTGATCATCTGTCGGGTAGCCATTTATCACTTGACTCCATTTTATTTGTACAGAATTACAAGACATCTTATATTTACATTTAATCAACCTATTCTGCACATCTACTAGCAGTCTACATGATTCATAAGCTACTACATAATCTATACAAAGTTGTTTGCAGAAATGTGCTACAGTACTTATTGTTACCTAATTACTCACTCGGTGGATATTAATTAGTCATCCGTCGGGACTATATTGAATCATCCGTCGGGACTATAATTGATCATCCGTCGGGTGCTACAAAATTCACTAAGTTAAATCTACTAAGGTGTTTTGTTTAGCTTATCATCAAGTACACAACATATTCCTAACAATCTCCCCCATTTTATGTCTACTGGAATTGTAGCCATAAATTAAAAAAACCTGATGATAACAAAACATCCTAAAGATACAGATTGAAAAATAGTAGATAAAACTGATAAGTGCTACAAATTCCTGAAAGTTGAACAATGCAAAGTACATAAAGAAATTGCTCACAATTGTTATCAAGATGCTCCTCTAGTCTAAGCAGATAGATCTATTTCATTGATTGTCTGGATTTCTTCCCAAGCCTTCTGTTATTTTCTTTAATTTAATTCTGAAGTTGTCTGTGGAATTCAAGTTCATCAGCTTCTGAGAGATTTAGCATTTCTTGCATTTCCAAAAGAGTCTTATTGCTAGAGATACTCACTTGGTCCTACAATCTGAAGAATCTTCTAACACCTTTGTCATCCATGAATTCCATCAGCCAATAGGGCCTTAGATGCACTCTTTTTCTTGTAAAGGGAATAGATAGAATTTTTGGAAGTGCATCTTTGGCTCCAATACTCCTTAGTTCATCAATCCTATTGAGAACTATTCTTCTTGCAGTCACATTGTATCCAAAGTTCTTTTTGAAGGATGAGTAGACTTTAATCAGAACAGATTGGCTTTCTTGGAGAATCCTGTGAAGAGGCCATGTTATCTCTTTCCCTCCCTTGTATTTAAATACCAGTCTTTCAGGAAGGTGTCTGTAAGCATCAATTCCTCTTACTTCTTCCAGTTCATCCAAGTAGAGATTCAGGTCTAAAAATTCCTTGATATCACAAATGTACATGAGATCTCTCTTGTTGACTGTGGTTTGGGATTTGGTTAGAGCTTTGGATCTGAGAGATACAGGCTTCACTTTCTTGCTAGCTCTAGTCTTTGTCTTCTTTGTCTTGAAGATGGGTAAATTTAGCTCAGGAATTGGTAAACTATCCCAGTCTACTGGCTCATCCTTAGGAACAATTGGTTCACCATGAATATATCTTGTTGGATCAACCACTTTGAATTCTTCAAATACCACTGAGGGTTTTGATGTCTGAGTTGTAGTTATAGGCTTTTTGGGAAATTGGTCTTCCAATTCCTCATCATTAAAGTTCACTTTCCTCTTGGAATGGAGTTTATATCTAAATCTTCTTTTCTGCTGTGATTCTTCTCGCATTTTCAGATCCTAAGGTTCAGTAATTATAGTTGGTTGTATAGGAAGTTATGTTGTGGTTTTTACAGCTTGAAGCTTGGCCAAGATAGCAGCTTGTTCTTTCTTTTGCTTTTGCTTCTTAGCATCCAAAGCAGCTTGCTTCTTTTCTAGCCTGATTCTTTCTTTCTCTTCCTTCTTAGCTTCCACAAACAGTGGGTGTCTAACCACCACATAATTCTTCTTACCATTTCTATAAATTTTAGCAATTCTCCTTTTAAGCACTAAATCAGTTAGATCCTTGTAGAATGCAATAGACCTAGCCATCAGCTTCTTCTCATCTGGCCTAGGTGTTTCAAACACTGTATCCATAGGATTATTGTTTAAAAACTTAGAGTAGTTCCTTTTGGCCTTCATGATGAGATCTTTCTTTGGAGATTTGATGCAGGAAGTTTGACCTCTTTCTAGATAGTTCATACTTATGTCATTTACAGAAATTTTCATGACTTTAGAGTGATGATTGAAGACTTTGTATGGCTTCTGTGTTGGACCAAATATCTTCTGGATGTTCTCATCAATTTTCTTCCAGTTGATTGGACTCAATTGCTTCTTCTCAGCTGCTCTCGAATTGGCTGATGCTTCTTTGATTAGATCTATGCTATCTTTAGCAGGTGGCTTTGTGAAAGCAATTGTTGCCATAATTGCTTTACTTACTTGAATATTGAGCACTTTTTTCTCCCTCTCACTCCTTAAACTCTCTTGACTGACTGGGACAATGGAGCTTTCTTTCTCCCCTTTTTGTTATCATCAAGTTGAGTAGAGGAAGAAGTCTGTGCAGCCACTAGCTTCTGAAGCAAGTCTGTTTGTTGTGCTTGGTGTAGATGAATTTCTATAATAGAAGCTCCCATAGCAATCATCCTTTTGTCCAGGGAATCCACCTTGGTAGCAAGATCAGAGTTCTTCCTTAGCTATCTTTTAATGTTTGTCATTGTAGTTTCTGGAAGTCTAGATTCCAATCTCTCATAAATGTCCTTCTTGAGTTGGCCAACCTCATTTTTTATGGAAGTGACATTTTGACTCTATTGATAGCCTTAAATTTATTGTAGTTGGAGAGAAGCAAGATGTACTTGCAGAAGCTTCTTGGTGCTAGCATTTGGATGATTGAAGAGCATACTGTGTTTGAATGATAAGTTGGATGAGTGTGGTCTTCAATTGATGTTCATCACATTTCTTGGAGAAGGCCCATGATGACATGCCTGATCTGGAACTAGGGCCTACTACTCCCCTATGTCCAATGGCTCTTCTTCACTTTCTTCATCCTCACCACCAAAGAAATCTTCTGAACCACCAGTCTCATAGTCAATATCATCAGTTGTAGAGGGTAGAGTTGTGATTGCATTATTTGCTCTTTGTATAGACTATGTGGTGTGCACCAAATTTAGCACTCTTTCTACATTGTTATTGCCCTGTCCAGCTAAAAGTTGATATGCTGGAATAGGGTGAGTAAATGTCTCAGCATCCAAGGAGGTAGAATCTATTACAGCTTGACTTTGTTGAGATAGTCCCTCCCTGTCTACATCCTGGACATTCATTAACTCACTTGCAATGACATCCACCCTTATTTCTCCTGTACCTGCATTTCTCTAATTATCTCTCTTTTCTTGCATCAAGGTCTCACCTTGGCTTCCCACCCTCACCTTCACCATCTAAGGTGGGACTCCTCTCACTCACTTTTTCCAGTCTTGAAGAAATAAACTGCATTTGATCACTCTTTTTCTCTCCTTTTTCCTGGGAGCAACCCAGACTCTCACTCAATTCACTCCCTTCCCTCAGTCCTGAGAGTGATTGCACTACTACTAAGTCTTCTGCACTTGTAAGAATTGATGAAATTTAAAGCTGTACAGAGACACCCGGCGGATGAGGAATATCCATCGGGTTAGCAGTTTGACTATCCGACGGATGACTGCTATTAAGCTTATCCGTCGGGATACAATCACTACTCGACGGATGATAAATATCCATCGGGATAGAAGAAATAATTTAGTTTGGAGTGGAGACTATTGTAGACTCTGTGCAGATTGATAAAAAAATTGGCACAGATGTCTCAACAGTCTCAGAAATAAATTGCAAGTGAGCCAACAAATCATCTAGAAGATGATGCTCACTTGCATGGATTTTTGGATTCTCCAACAGAGTTAAAGATGGAGAATTTGGTTGAGATGTATGAATCATATCAACATTCAATGAGTATGTGGGAGGATTTGGTGTTTCAGGTGCTTCAATTATGAGAGATTTTGGTTGTGACTCTACATTTATTGGATCCACATCAACCTGACTTTGAGATGGTGCAGTGACTGGGTCTTTAGCACCAGTTTGCACAGTGTGTGATCCTTGGGCATCCCCAAGGGTTTTTGATCTTTTCTTTCTAGAATGAGTTTGTGGTGAGCTAGTGTCCCTACCCCTTTTGGCCTGTGCTCCTGGTTGGGAGCTTGTTTCAATGGTAACATCCTTTTAGGAGGATGAAACGAGTAATGAGATAATATCCTTATTAAGCACTGCAGTTTGTTGAGAAACTGCAGTGTGGCTAGGCTGGGAAACACTCACCTCTCCAACCTTATCCTAAGGGCTTCTTTGATTTTCACCCTATCCCTCACCATTCTTGCCCACCTTCACACTCCCCTCTTTAGGTTTGGTGGATTTTACAACTGATTTCTTTTAAAAGAAATCAGAGGGGGCTTTCTTAGCTTTGGATTTAGGAACTTTTGTTGGGTTGGTAGCTTGGGTAGGCAACTGTAGGGTCATTGACACAGTTGCCATAGCTACACTAGAAAGCAAAGAAATTTGTGAGGTTTGAAGAGTGGAGACATAAGAAATTACCTCACTTACCTGAGGTCCCTCAATTACTGGAAAGTAGTATAAGGGAACATCCTTGTGATGGTTTGCTCTGTTTAAATCTACAATGATCCTTCTTTCTTGAACCCAATAATTTAACTTATTGGTTGGGTTCTCAATCACAATATCTTCAATAAGATGGTTAGCAAGCATCATAAAGAATCTAGCATAATAGACACTTTTACCTCTCTTATTGATCTCTCCTAACTTAAAGCCTAACTCAAACGAAACTAAATCACTGAAATTAAAGTAATTATCAGTAACTAGCATGTAAAGCATGTTAAGCATATAAATGTTTATAGAGTCAAAGTTACTAATTTTACCAGAAAACACCTTAGTTACTACATCACATAGATAACTCCATTCTTTCCTAAGACCCAACCTCCTAATTTCCCTTAATTTAGAAGTAGTGAGTGCATAGCCCATGGAATTAAGCATATTAACAATGTCAGTGTCTGTGTGCGGAGCAGTTACAGTATTATCAGGAATCTTGAAGCATGCTTTAACAATATCACTATTTATGCAAAATTGCTTACCTTTTAGAGTGAATGTGATGGTCTTGTCTGTCGAGTTGTACACTGCAGTTGTCCATATCTCTTCAACAACCTCACAGTAAATGGTGGGTGATTCCAGCATGGCATAGTTGAGTTTGCAGTTTTTCACAAAATCCATCATTTTGTGATAGTCACCAGACTGAATTTCCTTGTTCACCAAAGCTGAGAAGTTGTTTTTCTCATAGATATAACCGGTTTGAGACATGATTTTCACTACAGGTGCCATTGTTAGAGATTTGGAATTTGCAGAGAGAGAGAGTTTGCTTTTGAGAAGAAAGAAATTAGAGCAATTGAATCTTGAGAATGATAAAAGAAATTAATAAAAGTGAATTTGCTTTTATACTATCTCAGAAATTAACTATCAAAAATAATAAAGTAAAATAAAGTAACCAATAAAAATTGCCCAAAATAGCCGATTAAAATAAATAAACTGTAAAAATTCTGTCACTTATCCGTCTTGTCATGCTTACAAGATGTACGTATACTCGATGGATAATGTTCAGGGAATTAACGGCTAGGATTGAGATAATTCGATTGATGAGGATAAATCATTGTCCGTCAAGTTATAAAATATTCCAGAAAAATAATTGATTTTATTGACAAATTGTATTCCGACGGATGATCAAACTCGATGGATAATGATCATCCATCGGGATGTAAATTTTGACTTAGCCAAAATCTCATCCAAAACAGAAAAATCAATTAAATTTTTGGCTACATAACCACTTGCAAAAATATCTGAAATAATTCAAGAGAAATTAAGCATACCTAATTCACTTACCAACCTTGAAAAGGTGGATTCATCAAGTGGTTTGGTAAATATATCTGCAAGCTGCTTTTCACTTGGAACAAAATGCAGTTCAACAGTACCATTCATTACATGTTCTCTTATGAAGTGATACTTGATGTCTTTGTGCTTTATTCTTGAATGTTGTACTGGATTTTCAGTGATGGAAATTGCACTTGTGTTATCACGGAAAATAGAAATCCTATCCACTTGTAGACCATAGTCCAATAATTGGTTTTTCATCCACAAAATTTGTGCACAGCAACTGCCAGCACCAATATATTCAGCTGTAGAAGTAGAGACTCAATTTTGATTTTTACTGAACCAGGACACAAGCTTGTTTCCTAAAAATTGATAGGTTCCAGTTGTAATTTTCCTGTCTATTTTACAACCTGCATAATCTGCATTCGAATAATTAGTCAGATCAAAACCAGAATCTCTAGGGTACCAAATGCCAAGTTTTGGTCTTCCCTTGAGATATCTGAAAATTCTCTTAATAGCCACTAGGTGAGATTCTCTAGGATCAACCTGAAATCTAGCACAAAGACAAGTAGCAAACATTATATCTGGCCTACTAGCTATTAAGTACAGAAGTGAGCCAACCATGCCCATATAACTTGAAATATCCACAGACTTTTCAGTAGTGTTTAATTCAAGTTTAGTTGCAGTGGCCATGGGAGTTTTTGCAGATGTGCAATCCATTAGATCAAACTTCTTTAAAAGATCATGGATGTATTTAGTTTGAGTAATGAATATTCCATGTAATAACTCGAATTTTTGAGACCCTGTAAAATGTTTAATGAATAGTAACCCTGACAGACGGGAAAACTTTTGAGCCCACACTATATAGTGCATAAGAAAATGAGTTTCGGAATAGATATTATGACTATACGTACCAAATAAGTGTATGTAAACGCTATTAGTTTTCGAAGAAAACGAACTTTGAAAAACAACCGTAATTACGACTTATCAAGGACTACGGGAATCACAATATAATTACGAGATTAAAATCCTACGGATTTATATTCAATTAGGATAAATAAAAATATAAGGAATAAATACGAAAAAAATTACATTGCGAACCATTTACGAATAAGTATTGCGGAGAACGTTTAAGTAACCGAGCGAACGCGTAAATGATTAATTAAACGTAACGCACTAACTAAACCATGGTAAGGAAGTAACCATGGTTACTTCATCAAATAGTAAGCTAACCCTAGGATGACCAAGCTAGCTAGCAAATAGTGTGCCTTAGCTTGTAAGATAGCAAGCTACAAATATTTGTCCATGGATTTGGAGACAAGGAATAAACCTAAGCTATCCTAGGAAGAATAAAGATCAACTTGCAAAGATATCAAGTCACCTTCCAAGAAGCAACCTAGAATTCATCCAAGAGAAGCAACCAAGTACCATAAATACCCCCCACCCCCATTTTTTCTTCCATTCGGCTATTTGAAGGAAAAGAAGGAATTGCAATTCAAAACTCCAAGCTCTAGTTCTTGTAAAATCCCACAATTATTTCCCAAGCCTCCTAGCAACTAAACTAAGGTAAGAAAAATCTTTCATCTCTTTTTATCAAGGTTTGATGGGTGGAATAAATTCAAGAAACTCACTAGTGAATAGTGTGAATAGTAACCTCTCTTTGGTTTCTTGATTTTAATGGTGGTTTTAGGTTCCAAAAATCATACAAAGCACTTCCAAGCCTCCACCATCCTCAAGAACACATCTCAAGCTTTCAAGAAAGGTAAAAATCTTTGGCCTAACTTTATTTAAGGTTCATGTTTAAGATTCATTTAGTGGGTGTTAGTAAATCTAGCTTACTAAGTGTTGTTTATGAAATCTTGATGATTAAGTTAAGTAGATTTAAGGTTGGTTGTTGTTGCCTCAAGAACATGATATTCTTGAGAGGAGTTTGTGTGTTGATGATGATATAATAATTGTTGGTGGTTGTTGTAATACCCCCAAATCCGGGGTCGGGGATTCGGGTTGTCACGAGTTCCATTTCCCTTAATAACACCCAATCTAAATAAACAATCAACTACTCTGTACTGTGACCCCACAATATACACACACGCCACAAGTTATAGTCTCAGAGATGAATACCAAAAAAATAACACAAGTCATTTTATTCCACATAATAAGCCATTACACCTCAAGAAGGTTCTGAATAAATTTACATTTCTTTGCCATTATTACAATTCATATTATACATAAGTCTGGTTCATCAATAGTTGAAAACCTAGCCTATTGGTAGCTCCTACCTCAGCTACGGCGGCATCAACGCTTCCAAAAAACTGCGGAACGTTTTTAAACTGCTTGCGAATTGGAAGCTTGGTCTTGTTCATCCTTTCTATCTGTTGTTGTGTGATGAAAGAAGAAAGCAAGGGTGAGCAACAAGCCCACCAAAATAATATGTATAATGATTAACAATATATGAGCATTCTCATAGTACTCATGAAAGTCTTGGTCAAAAGAAATGAACCAAGCTGATATCTTAACGCGACCAAGTCGCAAAATATTCAGTATATATATATACATATATATACTTTTCATAATATTTGAAATCCTCTGACATGTATAACATCCACAGAGTTCCAGTTTATAACAGTATAAAAATATCGTTGCAAGGTGATCTCATATATCTACCCTTGTCTCAACGTTTTTCTGAAACCTTTGTCATTCATAAGACAATCATTAACTAGATATAAGTTTAAAAGATGAAGTTACAAGATACTCCAATATACTTATATCTTTTTCGAATACTACTTGAACTATCACCGTTCAATGTATAAATAGTTCATCCCATAGATTAAGCTACAAGACAAAACTTGAATAGATTCAATCTTTGAAATATTATTGAATGAAATGAAGTTACGAGATACTTCATTAAGTCCCGATATATATATACACCTATATATACATTTCATACACTCCTTGAAAACCTCTGTTATGAAAATTATAAACAGAGTTGCAATATCCAATGAATTTGGAAAGGAGAAAACCTTGGCATAAACCTGATATCTTGCTGATCAGGCAAAGATACCAATAAGTAACATTTTCTACTAGTAGATGGACGAATTCCCCACTGGTCATCACCCTGGTCATAATAGGACCTTATGTTGGACTTTCACTCAGCCACTTACCCATTTGATGGACTCCCACTGAGCCACTTACACTTTCATGGACGCTCACTGAGCCCATGTTGCTTATGCCGACTCAATAGATGGACTTACTTCCCGAACTTTGGGTAAGTAATCAATTCATTTATCAAAACAACAACCTCGTTGTGAATATAAAATACACCACAGAGCCGGATCCCTCAGGTTTTGAGCGAGTATTTAAATCCCCTTCGAAAGGAGGATCTTAAATATAAAAATGAGTTTTGGGATCCGCTCTAGCTTTTAAAATCATTTTGAAGACTCGCAAAACATTTTTAAGAATGTTTGGAGTGATGCTGATTTAATAAAATAAATCAGTCCCAATATATTAAGAAATATCTGAATATTATTATTTAAATAATATTCTCATAAAGAATAATCTTTATAAAAATAATTGAAGTAGAAGTTTTAAAACTTATACTTGCAATGAATATTAAATAACCAAAGATATACTTATACGAAAGTACTATCTTTATTTGAATAATCAAAAGTGAGTTTGATCATCGACACATTATTCCTTAATAAAATAAAGAATAATAATTAGTAATTAATCGGAGTCATAAGTCCTCGAATGAATATTCAAAATAATATTCATTAATAAAATAAACGGGGTCATAAGCCCTCGAATGAATATTCAAAATAATATTCAATAATAAAATAAACGGAGTCATAAGCCCTCGAATGAATATTCAAAATAATATTCATTAATAAAATAAACGGAGTCATAAGCCCTCGAATGAATATTCAAAATAATATTCATCAATAAAATAAACGGGGTCATAAGCCCTCGAATATATATTCAAAATAATATTCATTAATAAAATAAACGGGGTCATAAGCCCTCGAATGAATATTCAAAATAATATTCATTAATAAAATAAACGGGGTTATAAACCCTCGAATGAATATTCAAAATAATATTCATTAATAAAATAAAGACTTAATTGCATAAAAATGGTATGAGTTATAATTTTTTTGCACAAAAATGGCTAATATATAATAATAGGCACCCGTATGACTCATGTATAATTTTCTTGTCACCCGATTGCATTCCGTTAGTTATTTTTAACGGAAGTTAGGGTTTTCATAAATTAAAGTTGTAATTGTTCGAAGATGGCCTAATTATAATATTTTTTACACAAAAATGATCAATCATGGAATTAAAATCAAAGAGCATTTATAAGATAAATCAATCACGGAATAAAAAACCAAACAAAAGCTACAAATTAGCAAAAAAAACTTGTTTTTTTATAAAGGTAAACGACTTTCCTTTTATAAAATTAAAGAATCACACCTTAATCTATATTTCTGCGACATAGCCAAGACGGAAAAAAAGACCTTAATCTATATTTTTGGGACAGAGCCAAAACGGAAAATGGTAAACCATAAACCATGTTTCAAACATAAGCATTCAGAAGTATATTAAACTTAACGCATTAATCTTCATCTTTTTCATCTCCATCTCCGCCACTAGTTTTTTTTGAAGCAGTCTTATGGTTCGTTCACTTAACTCTATCAGGTCGACCACCAGCAAAGGGACTCGTAAGTGAAAAGTCAATATACTTATGATAATACACTTTCACCATGAACGAGGGAACATTAATCACCTACCTTCCAAAACTACAATATCCACATAAAATAAGTGTTAAAACATGCATATCAGCCATGTCTTACTTATAATTATTTAATTTCTTATTTTCATGTATAGTCTGATAACATGGAAAAAATAATTAAGAATACTAATGAAAAATACTAATTTACCAACATTTTATGAATCCAAACTCCATATCGAATGGTAGGATTCAAAATTTTATGTTAGACAACATCTAGAAGTGATAGTTAGAGAATATCAAAGTTTTACATCTTAGGAATGAGACAACCCATACAAAATTATTACATTTTTAATAAGCACTATAAACTAATGAGCATGATGTAAAGAAATATCAAAATATTACAGTATAAAGCCAACACATATAGAATAAACTAAAGAGAGACCTTCAGATTATACAGAAAAAACCAAGAAATACACACAAAGTCATGCACTCAATTTCACAGAAGAAATCATCAAAATCGTTCTTTTTAACAGGGCCTTGACAGAAATGTAGAAAGATTTATATTTGCTCTTTAGTTTTTAATTCCGTGGCTGATTTAATTTGTAAATAGTCTTTGATTTTTAATTCTTTGATAGATCATTTTTGTGCAAAAAAATTATAATTTAGACCATTTTCGTGTAATTATATCTTTGATTTAAAAAAAATCCTAACGTCCGTTAAAAATAACTAACGGAATGCAATCGGGTGGCAAAATAATTATACATGAGTCATACGGGTGCCTATTATTATATGTTAGCCATTTTTGTGCAAAACAATTATAACTCATGCCATCGTCGTGCAATTAAGTCTAAAATAAACGGGGTCATAAGCCCTCGAATGAATATTCAAAATAATATTCATTAATAAAATAAAGTTATCGAATAAACCTTATCCGAATAATAGTTTTTAAAACTATTCATATATATATAAATATATATATATATATATTATACTCGGGAACATCGACTCCCGGTTTTAGAAAAATGTTCACCTTTGGGTCCCCTATACTAAGGGTATATGCAAATTACCGCTTATCTCTAGCATAGGTATTATCAACTGAATCAACAGATATATGTATCAAGAATACAAAACAAGCATGCATATATACCATATCACATGCTACAATATATCACAAGAATTTGCTAATTAACCATCATGCATCTATCACAAGATAATGCATATACATATGTATACATCACAACAACAGTATAACGGGTAGAAAACTTGCCTGAGTGCTCCCGGATAGACTTAAGCTTAGAGTGGGTCCGATAACCTATGAACAACAACATAAGTCGGAATTAAACCCCGGTCGCTTAAGAAACTAGACTTTAACCAATTGAACCCTAACGTTCGCTTATGGTCACTCCTACGCTTAACGAATCACCTAAGTCGTTCGAGTACCCTCGGCTCCACCATTTTTAATAAATTAACCATTAAGAATTTTAAGGCGATTCTTTCGCGAGTGCCTTACCAACTGCCTAATACACTTTACATAATTGTTTCATATCCCAATTAGTCATTTAAAGTCCTTAATCAAGGTTTCAAAGTAAGGCGAGGGGTAATGGTTCATTCGCGAAACGCCTTTACTTAAAATGGTCGTTTCTCATCGCTCGTAACTCGGATTTAGGCGAACGACATATCAAAACGAAGCTCGTAACATGAACTATCTAAACATGGCAAAGGTTAGAATCTTACAGTGAGTAACGGGTCCTAAAGTTCAGAACAGAACAGTTAAGGAAAATCGGGCATTATGACGGTTATGTTTACGCGATTTCCAATTTAATTATCACTCTAAATTCTCATCAATTCACTCACAACCACCAACACAACAATATTCAACCATCATACTACAACTCAGTCCCGATCTCCAAATTTTACCAATTTATCCAACCAGTCAAAGACCCAATGTTCAAATCCAATACAAATCCACCAAAACTACTTATAATCAAAGATCAAGCCTTAATACTAACAATGCTTCAATAAAAATTAATGGAATCATAAAATCAAAGCTAGGGTTTGAAGTTTATACCTTCCTTGGGAGGTGTTAAGTTGCTAGGAAACCTTAGGGAGCCTCCTACAAACTTGATCTTTCCAAAGAAATCAAGAACACAAAGTTAGGTTTTGAAGTTTCTAAAAGTCAGATTGAAATAACTGTAAATATGAGGGTCTTGCCATGATTATTTGGAAGAGACTTGTGAACAAGAGTTATAGGCCATCTCAATACCTTTCCAACAAGCTATCGAACACATCATTTGAGTGAGTATTGAAGGAGATATGGCAGTTTGAAGTTGCTGCTCTGGTTTTGGCCGAGAGCAAGCTTTCAAGGGGGAGAAAGTGAAATGCTTCTTGTTTTGCCCTTTGACTAATTGTGTGGTGAATTACTTGGTTGCTTCTCTTTTATTTTAATTAACCATATTTAGAATTTACCATGGTTAAAAACACTTGGCTAATATTCCACCAATTCAAAATATCTACTAGGTCATGCTTAGGTCATCTTGATTATGTCATCCTTTTACACTTGTTTCCTTCTTATTGGTATGATGACATCATCACCCACTAACCTCTTTGATTAACCCCTAATTACTTGGCTAATGACCGATGATCTGTTATACGGTTCGCTTAACTTTCGTTCTCGTTTATCGTTTGAGGGATCATACCCGGGATCTTATTACTTGGGTTCCCTTAACCTTTCTCAATACATTATATTCCTTTTATGATCCTCTCTTATAATCCTTGAATTTAAATCCTTTTAATCATGTTACCTTATACTTAATTCTTTCGGTATCTGGTGGATTTTTGGGAAAAATCAAAAGTGTTCGGATTTGGATTCTGACGATCTTTACATACACTTATTTATCATATAGAGTGCTAATATAATCTCAGAATAACAATAAAAGAACCCCTACATAGTGTGGCATGAAAAGTTTTCTTATTCAACATAATCGGCAAAAAGCACTATTCATAAGGGTTTCAAAAATTCCAAAATTTGGGGTTATTACAGTCTCCCCTCCTTTAAAGGATTCCGTCCCGGAATCAGATAGAAAATGAATAGGGATACTCTCTTAGCATTGCACTTTCTAACTCTCGAGTAAATTTTCCCACATTGCGGTTCTACCACCAACTCTGACTAGTTTGATAACCCTTCTCCTAAGCACTTGTTCCTTTTCAATCCATAACCCTTCCCGGTTGCTCCATATAGGTTACGTCGGGTTGCATGTCTATGCGCTCATATGCCCCTATTTATCTGGCATCCGAATTACACTTCCTTAACATTGATACGTGGAACACGTTATGAACTTGCTACATATTCGGGGGTAGGGGTAGCTCATATGCTAACTTCCCAATACGTCTTACTACCTCCAAGGGTCCAACAATTCGTAGGCTGAGCTTTCCTTTCTTTCCGAACCACATCCATCCTTTCCAAAGGTATACCTATAACAACACTAGGTCCTCTACTTCCTATTCTTTGTCCTTTCATGTCAAATCAACATACTTCTTATGTCCATCTTGGGCTACTACCAGCCGTCCTCTGATTAGATCTATTATATTCTTGATCCTTTGGACTACTGCGGATCCGAGCATCTTGCGCTCTACAACTTCATCCTAACATAGGGGAGATCGACATTGTCTCCCGTCAAGGATCTCATAAGGTGATACCTCGATACTGACATACGATCGATTATCGTGAGATAACTTAATCCGCGTTAAGTGATCATTCCAAATTCTTTCAAGTTTATTGCACCGGCTCTCATCATAGCTTCTAGCATTATAGCTTTTGCTTCTCACTACCCATTCTTTTCCAGTTCGTAGTCGTTACTATCTTCCGTACATAATACTATACTGGTTACACTTTTGCTCGTTAGCGTTCTATAACCTTTTAATAACCACGTCAACCTTAGTATCACGAACGCGTTAGAATCGGAATACCACCGTAGTGATACTACTTCCTTTAGTTGCTTCAATCTTCGAAAGCTTGGTCCTTCATATAGAAGTAAAAGAATTTATTGAGAGATCACTATGATCATGAATGCTTGTTATATCGCATAGTTAGTACAGAAGGTGGCCAGCCTTTAGTACTTGACAAGCAATTAAATAACATGTGGTATCCTACTAGGCTTCTATCACACAGATAGATAGTCATTCGGTAATACCTCCCCTTCTGGAAGGGTTGTTCTTCTCAGCTTATATGAAATGAAAAGAAGAGAAAAGAACGAATTGAAGAGAATTGTGTATATGAAAAAAAATATACTGCCATAAAATATCTGGCTTGGAACCTACCTCTGAACTATAGAGGTTTGTCATAGGAGAACAAAACATATGTGTATATATATCAAGTATTATCGCATCGCATTTCACATGCCTAAATATTTTTTTGCTATTCCGTCCATCATTCTTTGGACCCATACTCTTGCTCGAGCTTATACACAATCACCCTTGAAACTCCCTCGACAACGAAAATCGAATCTGGGATTTCATTCTAGACCTCATCGTTACTAGAATCCATTTCTATACCACAACCTTCTTCGTATGGATAATACTACTCTTTATCGATAAGAAGGAATAAATATATCATAGGTAAATGTTCGGCTTAGTCGGTCTATCATTAATAACTTATACATCACCACGACCCGATTAGTTATACTCAATCTCAACATCCATTCCAATACAACTCTCATAGTTGTAATCGACTCTTTACTCGCAGAATTATTGCTGCATTACTATGGTCCACCGCTGACCTACTGTCGTCATTCGTTTTCCATGAAATCTTAATAGCTAACCATACGGAGTCCATACATGTCGTATAGAATTCTTCTAAGGAGGTAACATAATCACCATTCATGATTCATGAAGAACATTCCAGATCCTGACGTACATACATGACGTTAAGCAGATAAAATTGCAGAAGAATTTCAATCAAAGCAACGATAGCAGGTTAATACCATTCTTAATCATATGCCTTTAATAGAAGACTTAACTCAAAGGTTTGTTTAGTCCTTTTTGAAACATGGTCCTGGCTTATTCTCAACATAGGACCTTCTAGGATAGATAGCCCGCTCATGGCGATTACACGAATTAAACCTTTACCAAACTACTATTATGGTTGGGTATTGCTCAGTCATCAGAAGGAATGTCAATCTTCCAAACCATAATACAACCTTCACAGCTTTAACCATCATCACTGTATTCTTTTGGCACAAGCGCCTATAATTATCTTCTTACACTTAAAGTGTCGGCCACCTCTTTGGCCCTTCCTGATAGTAATATTTCCTTACAATCAATGTTATTTTAACCTCCTTCACTAAATTTTCAACCTCATTTCCAATCACTGCTTGAGTGAAGATGTTTTCCTTAAAATCTGATGAGTAAAAAAAATACCACCATTTTTTTTCCATAAGTTATTTTCTCAGTCTTTAGAGGTTAATCACTGTCACGATTGACTCTCAATCATACTTAGAACATCTTTTATCTTAGGCCCTAATTGCCCTGAACAATTTCGACCTTTACTGGTTCGATCCATACTTTCCCGTGGTTTAACACGTGCCCCACTTGGCATCATTATAATTACGTCATATTTCCTTTATCAACATTTTTACTCTTGAGAATTTTGAATATTACCTTTCTCCTTGTAAAACCTCTAAGGTTATCCTTGAATCGTTCCTCCTGTATTCCCTAGATACAGGGCATATCAAGATACCATTTATTAATACCAGAATCATTGTCTATATACTTCTGAAAAATTTCTCCACTGATTCTTACAGGTTGTTATTACCTTAATCCTTTCCAATTCATACTGTCAAAACTCATACAATCCCTATTAAGGGTGAAATGCCAACCTTTATGCATTCCCCTAGGATTCATTTTAAGTTACCGATGTTCTATCCTTAATTCCACCTTTAAACGGTACATGCATCCTTCCATGGATAAATCAAGTCATATATCCCTGATAAGGGTGTCTTATTCAATCCTTCCCACCTCGATAGTATATGCCTAATTTCACAATAACATCTGTATTCAAAATGAGGTCAATCAATATGGCCTCCAAAAGATAACTACGGTTATCTACTTTTCTTGCTTGATTTGTTAACGATAACAAGGATGTTCTGAAAGATATTGGTCGTGTTCAACGTGAACTTCTTCTTAATAATTCTGTATTTACTTTTGTTGTTTATTTCAACAGTCATCTCAATGTTGGGATATCTCTCATACCTGGCATCTCCCTTCCTGGGTATCAAGCCACCGGTCTTACACTTCACATTCTTGAAGGTCACTTCCTTCATCCAATTTTCCTAATTTTTTACTTCCTTGTCTTCTCAGTCTATCCGCGTCTCAATATTTATCCTTCGAACTATCTCAAGGTTTCCTCAAATCCTCCCAACTTACAGGGGATAAAATATATGTATCTCTTATGCCTTCAACCATCAATTTAAATCATGGTGAATCACCCTCATCCTGACGATTATATACTTTTCTATTTCTATTGCTACGAGTCTTTAGGGTTTCCTCATACCCAACTTCCTTATCATTCCTCAAACTCTATTGCCTTTATATTCCTTTCCACTTCAGTTTCTTTTTATTTTCCTTTCTCTTATCATTATTTCATGAACCAACACAACATAAGCATTGATTTTAAACATCCCGTTATTCTGGATTCGTGTCCTCAGAACGAATCTTGACAACTTTTATAACTTAGATTCATAATTCATCATACTCGTCTGCCTTTGTTCTGGCTCTAAAGCTTTTACACTATCTACATAACCTTGGGAAGTACTTTCCTGAAAACAATTAACTGAACTTTAATCAGTTTATTGTAACCTCTGGCTCCGTGCCTTCCTTGGACTTTCACCAGCGGGTGGCCTCTCTCTTAGGAGGGTAAGTGACAAAAATAGTCTTTTGTGATTCGTCAATCATTTAGAATCTCAAATGATTCCTATATTTCCTTTAGCCAGGCTCTTGCCTCGACTGGGTCAGCTTATTCCTTGGAACTCTGAGAGCTTAGCGACTTAAAGGTCCTGAAAGAATTTCTCACCGCATTGTTTCCTCAGGGTGGTGGTTGGGGATAATAGTCTAAGTTCTGTCTAGAAAGGTCCATAAATTTTCGTATAGGAGTACCGTCTCGGGTCTCCTTTCCTTACTCGACTTCTGTTTCCTTAGTCTGAACATTCCCTCCTCCTCCCCATAATCGGGGTCATCCTACATATTTTAAATCCTCATTTTCCACTTCATCATGTTATGGGTTCCTTCTATCTTGATGGCGACCTCCCTGACTATCACGTTCAGGGTTTGCTCTAAATCTTATTCCTTAAACTAGCTTTCATCTAAGATCTCATCTTTAAGCTCTTGAACATTTGGAACCCAAATTCTGTAGGAATACCTCATTATTCCCTTATCATCTTTCTCGATATTAATCTCTTATCTATTTGTTGGCTCTCTGCCTTCATTCATCACTTTTTCTGGCACAGTCTGTTCTTTTCCAATAATTCGGGCTGTATTGCAATCTCAAACAGCTTTTTGGTACCGGCTCCGATTACCTTCACTTCTATTTCCATTTTCTCAAAACCTCTTATAAACTCTCTCAAAGACATTATCATCTTGAGTCTCTCCTTTTTACTAAGGGCATCAGCCACCACATTGGCTTTCCCCGAATGATAAAGAATCTCATAATCGTAATCCTTGATTAGCTCTAACCACCTCATTTGGCGCATGTTGAGCTCATTCTGCGTGAAAATGTACTAAAGCACTTATGGCTTAGGTAAATCTCGCACTTCTCTCCATACAAGTAGTGCCTCCAATCTTTAGGGTAAAACTATTTCCACGAGCCCAAGCTCATGGGTGGGGATATCGAATTTTACATTCCCTTAATTTTCTTGACGCGTACGCGAGTACCTTGTTGTGCTGTATAAGAGCACCCTAATTCCTTATGCAAAGCGTCAATACAAATCACAAAATCTCCTTTTTCCATCCGACAATGCCAACATAGGGGCCGTCACCAACCTTTGTTTCAGTTGTTAAAAGCTTTTCTCGTATATCTCTGTCCATTCAAACTTCTAAGTCTTACGAGTAAGCCGTGTTAAAGGGGCTACTATCTTTACAAACTTGAACGAACCTCCGGTAGTGACCGGCCAATCCTACCTCTGGTAGTTTCCCTAACCATGTCATCAATTCCTCAATGGTCCTTTATTCATTCTTGTTAGGATCCTCCACGAGGTCCTCCTCAGCAACAATCCCATCTAGGACAACATCCTCAACCAATACATCCTCAATATGAACATCATCCGGTCCTGCGTTAGGACGCTCTATTGGATCCACAATCTGATCTCCAATAACTAATGAAACATCATCGCGTTGTTGCTCCTCAACCTCAGGGTTCGGAGTCCCGCTACCATCTACGATAACGAACTACGCTTCTATCACGATATTTATAAGGGTTCCCATAAGGGTTTTAACTGTCAGTACTACGTTAGGTAGCCCGACTATGAACTTGGAAAGAGTTCTTATTATCTTAGTGAACTTATTGTTTTAACGTCATATCATCTCTGAGGTTTATAACGCTTGGCTCTGATACCATTTCTGTAACACCCCCAAATCCGGGGTCGGGGATTCGGGTTGTCACGAGTTCCATTTCCCTTAATAACACCCAATCTAAATAAACAATCAACTACTCCGTACTGTGACCCCACAATATACACACACGCCACAAGTTATAGTCTCAGAGATGAATACCAAAACAATAACACAAGTCATTTTATTCCACATAATAAGCCATTACACCTCAAGAAGGTTCTGAATAAATTTACATTTTTTTGCCATTATTACAATTCATATTATACATAAGTCTGGTTCATCAATAGTTGAAAACCTAGCCTATTGGTAGCTCCTACCTCAGCTACGGCGGCATCAACGCTTCCAAAAAACTGCGGAACATTTTCTAACCGCTTGCGAATTGGAAGCTTGGTCTTGTTCATCCTTTCTATCTGTTGTTGTGTGATGAAAGAAGAAAGCAAGGGTGAGCAACAAGCCCACCAAAATAATATGTATAATGATTAACAATATATGAGCATTCTCATAGTACTCATGAAAGTCTTGGTCAAAAGAAATGAACCAAGCTAATATCTTAACGCGACCAAGTCGCAAAATATTCAGTATATATATATACATATATATACTTTTCACAATATTTGAAATCCTCTGACATGTATAACATCCACAGAGTTCCAGTTTATAACAGTATAAAAATATCGTTGCAAGGTGATCTCATATATCTACCCTTGTCTCAACGTTTTTCTGAAACCTTTGTCATTCATAAGACAATCATTAACTAGATATAAGTTTAAAAGATGAAGTTACAAGATACTCCAATATACTTATATCTTTTCCGAATACTACTTGAACTACCACCGTTCAATGTATAAATAGTTCATCCCATAGATTAAGCTACAAGACAAAACTTAAATAGATTCAATCTTTGAAATATTATTGAATGAAATGAAGTTACGAGATACTTCATTAAGTCCCGATATATATATACACCTATATATATATTTCATACACTCTTTGAAAACCTCTGTTATGAAAATTATAAACAGAGTTGCAAAATCCAATAAATTTGGAAAGGAGAAAACCTTGGCATAAACCTGATATCTTGCTGATCAGGCAAAGATACCAATAAGTAACTTTTTTTACTAGTAGATGGACGAATTCCCCACTGGTCATCACCCTGGTCGCAATAGGACCTTATGTTGGACTGCCACTCAGCCACTTACGTATTTGATGGACTCCCACTGAGCCACTTACACTTTCATGGACGCCCACTGAGCCCATGATGCTTATGCCGACTCAATAGATGGACTTACTTCCCGAACTTTGGGTAAGTAATCAATTTATTTATCAAAACAACAACCTCGTTGTGAATATAAAATACACCACAGAGCCGGATCCCTCAGGTTTTGAGCGAGTATTTAAATCCCCTTCGAAAGGAGGATCTTAAATATAAAAATGAGTTTTGGGATCCGCTCTAACTTTTAAAATCATTTTGAAGACTCGCAAAATATTTTTAAGAATGTTTGGAGTGATGCTGATTTAATAAAATAAATCAGTCCCAATATATTAAAAAATATCTGAATATTATTATTTAAATAATATTCTCATAAAGAATAATCTTTATAAAAATAATTGAAGTAGAAGTTTTAAAACTTATACTTGCAATGAATATAAAATAACCAAAGATATACTTATACGAAAGTACTATCTTTATTTGAATAATCAAAAGTGAGTTTGATCATCGACACATTATTCCTTAATAAAATAAAGAATAATAATTAGTAATTAATCGGAGTCATAAGTCCTCGAATGAATATTCAAAATAATATTCATTAATAAAATAAACGGGGTCATAAGCCCTCGAATGAATATTCAAAATAATATTCAATAATAAAATAAACGGAGTCTTAAGCCCTCGAATGAATATTTAAAATAATATTCATTAATAAAATAAACAGAGTTATAAGCCCTCGAATGAATATTCAAAATAATATTCATCAATAAAATAAACGGGGTCATAAGCCCTCGAATGAATATTCAAAATAATATTCATTAATAAATAAACGGGGTCATAAGCCCTCGAATAAATATTTAAAATAATATTCATTAATAAAATAAAAGGGTCATAAGCCCTCGAATGAATATTCAAAATAATATTCATTAATAAAATAAACGGGGTCATAAGCCCTCGAATGAATATTCAAAATAATATAAATTAATAAAATAAAGTTATCGAATAAAGCTTATCCGAATAATAGTTTTGAAAACTATTCATATATATATATAAATATATATATATATTATACTCGGGAACATCGACTCCCGGTTTTAGAAAAATGTTCTCCTTTGGGTATGCAAATTACCGCTTATCTCTAGCATAGGTATTATCAACTGAATCAACAGATATATATATCAAGAATACGAAACAGACATGCATATATACCATATCACATGCTACAATATATCGCAAGAATTTGCTAATTAATCATCATGCATCTATCACAAGATAATGCATATACATATGTATACATCACAACAACAGTATAACGGGTAGAAAACTTGCCTGAGTGCTCCCGGATAGACTTAAGCTTAGAGTGGGTCCGATAACCTATGAACAACAATATAAGTCGGAATTAAACCCCGGTCGCTTAAGAAACTAGACTTTAACATATTGAACCCTAACGTTCGCTTATGGTCACTCCTACGCTTAACGAATCACCTAAGTCGTTCGAGTACCCTCGGCTCCACCATTTTTAATAAATTAACCATTAAGATTTTTATGGCGATTCTTTTGCGAGTGCCTTAAGAACTTCCTAATACACTTTACATAATTGTTTCATATCCCAATTAGTCAATTAAAGTCCTTAATCAAGGTTTCAAAGTAAGGCGAGGGGTAATGGTTCGTTCGCGAAACGCCGTTACTTAAAACGGTCGTTTCTCATCGCTCGTAACTCGGATTTAGGCGAACGACATATCAAAACGAAGCTCGTAACATGAACTATCTAAACATGGTAAAGGTTAGAATCTTACAGTGAGTTAACGGGTCCTAAAGTTCAGAACAGAACAGTTAAGGAAAATCGGGCATTATGACGGTTATGTTTACGCGATTTCCAATTTAATTATCACTCTAAATTCTCATCAATTCACTCACAACCACCAACATAACAATATTGAACCATCATACTACAACTCAGTCCCGATCTCCAAATTTTACCAATTTATCCAACCAATCAAAGACCAATGTTCAAATCCAATACAAATCCACCAAAACTACTTATAATCAAAGATCAAGCCTTAATACTAACAATGCTTCAATAAAAATTAATGGAATCATAAAATCAAAGCTAGAGTTTGAAGTTTATACCTTCCTTGGGAGGTGTTAAGTTGCTAGGAAACTTTAGGGAGCCTCCTACAAACTTGATCTTTCCAAAGAAATCAAGAACACAAAGTTAGGTTTTGAAGTTTCTAAAAGTCAGATTGAAAGAACTGTAAATATGAGGATCTTACCATGATTATTTGGAATATACTTGTGAACAAGAGTTGTAGGCCATCTCAATACCTTTCCAACGAGCTATAGAATACATCATTTAAGTGAGTATTGAAGGAGATATGGTAGTTTGAAGTTGTTGCTCTGGTTTTGGCCGAGAGCAAGCTTTCAAGGTGGAGAATGTGAAATGCTTCTTGTTTTGCCCTTTGACTAATTGTGTGGTGAATTACTTGGTTGCTTCTCTTTTATTTTAATTAACCATATTTAGAATTTACCATGGTTAAAAACACTTGGCTAATATTCCACCAATTCAAAATATCTACTAGGTCATGCTTAGGTCATCTTGATTATGTCATCCTTTTACACTTGTTTCCTTCTTATTGGTATGATGACATCATCACCCACTAACCTCTTTGATTAACCCCTAATTACTTGGCTAATGATCGATGATCTGTTATACGGTTCACTTAACTTTCGTTCTCGTTTATCGTTTGAGGGATCATACCCGGGATCTTATTACTTGGGTTCCCTTAACCTTTCTCAATATATTATATTCCTTTTATGATCCTCTCTTATAATCCTTGAATTTAAATCCTTTTAATCATGTTACCTTATACTCAATTCTTTCGGTATCTGGTGGATTTTCGGGAAAAATCAAAGTGTTCAGATTTGGATTCTGACGATCTTTACATACACTTTTTTATCATATAGAGTACTAATACGATCTCAGAATAACAATAAAAGAACCCCTACATAGTGTGACATGAAAAGTTTTCTTATTCAGCATAATCGGCAAAAAGCACTATTCATAAGGGTTTCAAAAATTCCAAAATTTGGGGTTATTACAGTTGTGTCGATAGTTAAGGCATAAACGAAACCCCGATCGTAAACGTAACTTCGTTAAAAACAACAAACCGTAACTTTAAGTTTCTGCAGAAAGTCTCGAAGTTTTAAACTGTAGATTCTTGAGAAATAACCTTTGTTTAAGATAGACAATGTTATAAGGATCGTTTAGGCGCTTGAATCGCTTAATTCCGATTTACGGATCAAAAGTTATGATCGTTTTAGTAAAAGTGTTTTACGCGACAAAAACTTCTACAAATCACGAAGTTTTAAAATATAAAGAATGACTTAAAAGTATTCATAAATCATGAAATTTTTACAGAGAGTAACATGTGGAGTTTCCTAACTGTCATAAAAATTTCAAGTGAAAATAATGATTTATCAATTTTATAAAAATGTCGGAGCTGAGACCGCGCGAGTAGAAACCGTAAGAATCCTTAAGCGGAGCCGACAATGATAATGAGAATGAACTCAAGATACTTAGGAAAATGAAGTGACCATAAAGTCTTTATGCCTTAAAAGAAATGTTAAGGGTAGTATGAGTTGAGAGGGTGTATAATGAGTAGCGCATGAGTACGAATTACCGTGAATTAGGACGGAACCAAACGAAATGAAATGTGTTTATGGTTATAGATTTCCGAGCGGAACCTAGAGCATCCTCCACCTCGAGATACCCAGGATGTTGGATTTTAAACGGAGCGGGGGCATGGCAAAACACTTTCACACATATAAAATCCAAATAAAAGCATATAAATCGTGGTAAAAAGGAGGGGATCGAATCAAACCTTTAAAATAATTCGGAGACAACGATCAGAGATCCTTAGCAGTTGCTCCTCAAGTGTGAAGCACTCTACCGGTATCCACCAAGAAAACGATGTTAAGGAGGAGGAAGGAGGTGGAGAGAATTGGATTTTCCAAACTTTTTGGGTTTTGGGGTTCGAATGAAAATAGGGTCTATAATAGTATATTTATATGCAAAATTTTCAGCTGAAATTTTCCCATAAATATTATTATTATTATCCCATTTATTATTCTCATTAATAATTAAAACACCTTTTAATTATTAATCCTTTTTCTAAACACTTTAGAAATAATTCTCTCTCGTGATTTAATTTCTAAAAATTAAATCCTTTAATTAATAATATTAAGAACTTTTTTTAATTAATTTATAATTAATTAAATCTCATTTAATCAATTATTAAATTTTCCAATTAATTATTTATTTCACAAATAAATAATTATTAGCCATTATTAATTAATTCCTCCACCATAAAATCATTCTCCTTTTATGGTATGACCTTGTAGGTTCAATATTAAGTCGATAATAGAAATAAATAATAATAAAACTATTTTATCATTATTTATATAAATTCTCTAATTTATTAAATATGATTAATTAATTAATCACATTTATTCTACATCGTGAGGGATACTTCTCAGCATATCGCGACTATCCGGATAATATGAATGCACTGCTTAGAATACCAAGAACCTATTCAGTGAATAGTTACCGTACAATAAACTCCATCTACCCTACAATGTCCCGATTAAATACAAGGCATGGATCTCGTGTCAAGCCTATCTAATTCAATCACTTGCTTACCATTTACTATGCGTAGTTCTATGCAAATTAGAAACTCCTTTCTAATTTCATTTACTCTGGCCAGAGATTCCTGAACTAGCATAAGTGGATCAGTCTTGAACATTCGCTTCCTTCACTGGAAGGGGTAGATCCTTTATTGATCATACACTATCTTCGTGTACAAATTCCTATACCCAGTAGAGCCCTAATAATTGTCCCTGGAGACTAAGAACTAAACCAATGCATAGTTCAGTGTACACAAGATGACTATGATGACCTCAAGTCTAAGGATACTTGTACAACTATCACTATGTGAACAACTGCTGATACGTGAGTGAACTCCATCAGTTGTTCAGCTGTGCGAGTCATGTTCAGTGAACTTATTCCATAATAAGCACCTTCATACTAGCTATAGTTTCACCACACAAATGTCTATGAGAACAGACATCCTTCATAATGAAGCAAGCATAGTATGTACCGATCTCTGCGGATTATTAAATACCAGTTAGTAATCCTACGACCAGGAACTATTTAAGTTTAGAGTTATCATCTTTTTGGTCTCACTATTATGATCTCATCATAATCCATAAAAAGCTTTACTCTAAACTATGGTATATCTTATTTAAACACTTAAATAGATAAAGCCCGTAATAAAAACAAAACAAGTCTTTTATTAATATCAATGAAATCAAAACAGATTACACAGGAAGTTATTCCTAAATCCTAATATATGATTGGACTTAGGACATATTGCTTTCAATCTCCCACTTGTACTAAAGCCAATCACTCTGGTATCTAATACCCATCTTGTCTTTATGACGATCAAAGTGACTTTCAGAAAGTAGCTTTGTGAGTGGGTCTGCTATGTTGTTATGTGTGTCAACTCTATTTTAATACAATACAAGAAATGTTACCGCGCTCCCACTAACCCTTTTGTAGACGCATGGTTCATCTACGTTTTTGATAAAATCAAACTCTTTGATTGTCTCATCAAAACGAATGTTCCATCTTTCGAGAAGCTTGCTTTAAACCACATATGGTTCGCAGTAGCTTACACACTAGGTTTTCATTTCCCTCGGAAAGAAAACCATCTGGCTATATTCCAGATCTCATAGTCGTAGTAAGCAGCATTCGCAAGCAAAATCTAAACTGATTTTAACAGGGCTACAGGTAAAAGGTTTCATCATAGTCAATCCAATGCCTTTGTTTGAATCCTTTTGCCACAAGCCTGGCCTTATAGGTCTCCACTTGGCCATCTGCTCTAATCATTCTTTCGTATACCGTATACATAGATTCCATTCCGGATTTCATGGCACTATGCCATTTCTCTGAGTCAACACTACTCATAGCCTCATTATAGGTTACAGGGTCGTCATCATCAATGATCGACAACTCATTGTCATTCTCAATGACAAGGCCATATTACCTCTCAGGTTGGCGAGACACTCTCCCTGATCTATGAATGGGCTGTTCCACAAAAGGTTGTTCAGTCAGAACAGGTGTTTCCACTTGAACCGTAGTAGTTTGTGCTTCTTGAACTTCATCAAGTTCAATTTTGCTCCCACTGTTTTCTTCAAGGATAAACTCCTTTTCCAAGAAGGTAGCATGTCTGGAGACAACCACACGATGATCGGTGTAAAAGTAATACCCTAAAGTCTCTTTAGGATATCCCACAAACTACATTTTACGGATCGATATTCCAGCTTATCTGGGTCAACTTACTTGACATAAGCTGGAAATCCCCAAATTTTAACGTGTTTAAGACTCGGTTTCCTTTCTTTCCATATCTCATACGGAGTTTGAGGAACAGATTTGGAAGGCACTTATTCAGTAAATATGCTGAGGTTTCCAATGCATAACCCCATAGGAATACTGGAAGATTTGCATAGCTCATTATGGACTGAACTATGTCTAACAAAGTTCGATTTCTCCTTTCAGATACTAATCTGGAGGAGTCCACTGGGAGACTATACCATTTACTTTGAGATAATCTAGAAACACTCCATTAAAGTATTCACCACCTCGATCTAATCGAAGAATTATAATACTATGTTTGGTTTGTTTCTCCACTTCATACTTATACTCTTTGAACTTTTCAAAGGCTTCAGACTTGTGTTTCATCAAACACATATCCGAATCTAGATCTATCATCTATGAAAGTAATGAAGTATGAAAATCCACCCATGGCTTGCGTAGACATTGGTCCACATACATCTGTGTGTACCATTCCTAGCAAATTTGCAGCCCTCTCTCCATGTCTACTAAATGGAGACTGCAGTGCCACAATGAAGTGAGATTTTCATCATCCCTTTTCTTTTATTAGTTTGTTCAATCTGAAGTAAATCATGTCACATATATACAGACCATTATTTAAAGTACCACGTCCATAAAGAATATTATCTCTAAGAATAGAACATTCATTATTCTCAATAATAAATGAAAATCCAGCCAAGCCTAACATGGGAATAATATTCCTCACAATCGAGGGAACAAAATAACAATTATTTAAAACAATAATCTTGCCCGTAGGCATATGTAAATGAAATGATTCTACATCTTCAGCAGCAACTCTTGCTCCATTTCCCATCAGTAGAATCACCTCCTCTTCCTCAAGAGTCCTACTTCTCCTTGGTCCCTGCAACAAATTGCAGATATGAGAACCACAGTCGGTATCTAATACCCAAATAGAAATTTGATTTAATGACATATTCACTTCTATCATGAACATACTTGAATCAGAAGCGGTAGTCTCACTACAGTTCTTCTTCTTCAATTCTGCAAGGTAAACCTTGCAGTTCCTCTTCCAGTGCCCCACCTTGTTACAGTGAAAGCAAACAACTTTGCTCTTTGGGTCTTCAGGTTTTGGTGGAACCGACTTTTCTTCACCTACTTTCTTCTTCTTGGAAGAGTTCCTCTTCCTTTTCTTAGGATTGGAACCTTCACCAATTAGAAGAACAGAACTCTTCTTAGGGGGAAAATTCGATTCCGCAGTCTTCAACATGTTGTGGAGTTCAGGCAGGCTGACATCCAACTTATTCATGTGAAAGTTCACAACAAACTGCAAGAACGAACTCGGAAGCGATTGCAAGACCAGATCTTGGCTCAGCTCCCCATCCATGGCAAAACCAAGTTGTCCAAGACGTTCAATCAAATTGATCATCTTAAGTACATGGTCATTCACAGATGATCCCTCAGACATCCTACAACCGAACAACTCCTTCGATATCTCATATCGAGCTGTCCTCCCCGCCACATCATACAACTCTTGTAGATGCATGAGGATAGTGTAAGCATCCATATGCTCATGTTGCTTCTGTAACTCAATGTTCATGGAAGCTAGCATGATGCATTGAGCAACATTTGCATCATCTATCCACTTACGATACACAACATGTTCATCAATATGTGCATCACTAGCAGGTTCAGTAGGCTTAGGTGAGTTAATCACGTATTCCAGCTTTTCAATCCTGAGAACAATTCTCAAGTTTCGAAGCCAGTCAGCATAATTAGGACCAGTCAATTTGTGAGCATCCAGTATGCTCCTGAGTGATAGTGCAGAAGACATAACATACAAAGTAAATCTGTAAATGATAAACACATAACAACACTTAGCAAATAATCAATTTCATTTCAAAACACTATATGAATCGGGTCTTTATTCATAAGTGGCTCCCACTAGTTTACCTAATTTATTCAACCCCTACGTGAAAAATTAAGCATTCATAATGCTAGTGGGAATATGGATCCTACATTCCATTACACAACCTCGGCTGTAGCACGAACCGCCATGTAATGTTCAATAGGCAGACAACTCTTGTCAATTACATCTTATGTTATTCCCTAATCAAACTTTAGCCTCTTGAATAATTGAGTCTCGGCTGTGGCACGACAAACTCAATATTCTAAGTCAAGTCTAACCCAACATTCCGTACAGTTGAATCAGTCCCCAAAGGCCCACGGCTGTAGAACGTACCGACCTTTAGATTCTTATTCAATGTACACATCTCTATGTAATAGAAAAGTATTTCTTATTTCGAAATCAAAGCCCTCGGCTGTAGCACGAACCGACAATGATTCAAAAATAAGAACTACTTTTCTATCATGTTAGAAGGCTATGACCGACACAAGCTCGTTGTATCATTGGCCAATTACTACATGATATTATTTAATTTTAGAGGGATTATATTACGTTACAATCATAATCATATTATAAAGAGATTCTTCCTTTTAAATTAAATATTTCAAATCAATAATCAATAATCAGATGATTCCCAGATCGGGTGGAGCATTGTCAAGAGGCGTCATTTAATAACCCTTTCTTACAGATAGAATGTTGGATTTTTAACGCAGTGGGGACATGGCAAAACACTTTTACACATACAAAATCCAAATAAAAGCATATAAATCGTGAATAAAAATTCGAGGGATCGAATCTAACCTTTTAAAATTAATTCGGAGACAACGATCAGAGATCCTTAGCAGTTTCTCCTCAAGTGTGAAGCACTCCACCGGTATCCACCAAGAAAACGACTTTTAGGAGGAGGAAGGAGGTGGAGAGAATTGGGTTTTCCAAACTTTTTGGGTTTTCGGGTTGGTTGTGGGTTAGAATAAAATAGGGTCTATAATAGTGTATTTATAGGCAAAATTTTCAGCTGAAATTTTCCCATAAATAATATTATTATTATCCCATTTATTATTCTCATTAATAATTAAAACACCTTTTAATTATTAATCCTTTTTCTAAACACTTTAGAAATAATTCTCTCTCTTGATTTAATTTCCAAAAATTAAATCCTTAATTAATAATATTAAGAACTTTTCTTAATTAATTTATAATCAATTAAATTTCATTTAATCAATTATTAAATTTTCCAATTAATTATTTATTTCATAAATAAATAATTATTAGCCATTATTAATTAATTCCTCCACCATTAAATCATTCTCTTTTTATGGTGTGACCCTGTAGGTTCAATATTAAGCCGGTAGTAGAAATAAATAATAATAAAACTATTTTATTATTATTTATATAAATTCTCTAATTTATTAAATATGATTAATTAATTAATCACATTTATTCTACATCGTGAGGGATACTTCTCAATATATCGCGACTATCCGGATAATATGAATTCACTGCTTAGAATACCAAGAACCTATTCAGTGAATAGTTACCGTACAATAAACTCCTTCTACCCTACAATGTCCCGATTAAATACAAGGCATGGATCTCGTGTCAAGCCTATCTAATTCAATCACTTGCTTACCATTTACTATGCGTAGTTCTATGCAAATTAGAAACTCCTTTCTAATTTCATTTACTCTGGCCAGAGATTCCTGAACTAGCATAAGTGGATCAGCCTTGAACATTCGCTTCCTTCACTGGAAGGGGTAGATCCTTTATTGATCATACACTATCTTCGTGTACAAATTTCTATACCCAGAAGAGCCCTAATAATTGTCCCTGGAGACTAAGAACTAAACCAAAGCATAGTTCAGTATACACAAGATGACAATGATGACCTCAAGTCTAAGGATACTTGTACAACTATCACTAAGCGAACAACTGCTGACACGTGAGTGAACTCCATCAGTTGTTCAGCTGGGCGAGTCATGTTCAGTGAACTTATTCCATAATAAGCACCTACATACTAGCTATAGTGTCACCACACAAATATCTATGAGAACAGACATCCTTCATAATGAAGCAAGCATAGTATGTACCGATATTTGCGGATTATTAATTACCAGTTAGTAATCCTATGACCAGGAACTATTTAAGTTTAGAGTTATCATCTTTTTAGGTCTCACTATTATGATCTCATCATAATCCATAAAAAGCTTTACTCTAAACTATGGTATATCTTATTTAAACACTTAAATAGATAAAGCCCGTAATAAAAACAAAACAAGTATTTATTAATATCAATGAAATCAAAACAGATTACATAAAAGTTATTCCTAAATCCTAATACAAGATTGGACTTAGGACATATTCCTTTCAATCTCCCACTTGTACTAAAGCCAATCACTCTGGTATCTAATACCCATCTTGACGATCAAAGTGACTTTCATAAAGTAGCTTTGTGAGTGGGTCTGCTATATTGTTATGTGTGTCAACTCTAATTCAATACAATATAAGAAATGTTACCGCGCTCCCACTAACCCTTTTGTAGACGCATGGTTCATCTGCGTTTTTGATAAAATCAAACTCTTTGATTGTCTCATCAAAACGAATGTTCCATCTTTCGAGAAGCTTGCTTTAAACCATATATGGTTTGCAGCAGCTTACACACTAGGTTCTCATTTCTCTTGGAAAGAAAACCATCTGGCTAATTGCCAGATCTCATAGTCGTAGTAAGCAGCATTCGCAAGTAAAATCCGAACTGATTTTAACAGGGCTACAGGTAAAAAGTTTCATCAAAGTCAATCCATTGCCTTTGTTTGAATTCTTTTGCCACAAGCCTGGCCTTAAAGGTCTCCACCTGGCCATCTGCTCTAATCATTCTTTTGTATCCCGTATACATAGATTTCTTTCCGGATTTCATGGCACTATGCCATTTCTCTGAGTCAACACTACTCATAGCCTCATTATAGGTCACAGGGTTGTCATCATCAATGATCGACAACTCATTATCATTCTCAATGACAAGGCCATAATACCTCTCAGGTTGGCGAGACACTCTCCCTGATCTATGAATGGGCTGTTCCACAAAAGGTTGTTCAGTCAGAACAGGTGTTTCCACTTGATCCGTAGTAGTTTGTGCTTCTTAAACTTCATCAAGTTCAATTTTGCTCCCACTGTTTCCTTCAAGGATAAACTCCTTTTCCAAGAAGGTAGCATGTCTGGAGACAAACACCCGATGATCGGTGTAAAAGTAATACCCTAAAGTCTCTTTAGGATATCCCACAAAACTACATTTTACGGATCGATATTCCAGCTTATCTGGGTCAACTTTCTTGACATAAGCTGGACATCCCCAAATCTTAACGTGTTTAAGACTCGGTTTCCTTTCTTTCCATATCTCATACAGAGTTTGAGGAACAGATTTGGAAAGCACCTTATTCAGTAAATATGCTGAGGTTTCCAATGCATAACCCCATAGGAATACTGGAAGATTTGCATAGCTCATCATGGACCGAACTATGTCTAACAAAGTTCGATTTCTCCTTTCAGATACCAATCTGGAGGAGTCCTCTGGGAGACTATACCATTTACTTTGAGATAATCTAGAAACACTCCATTAAAGTATTCATCACCTCGATCTGATCGAAGAGTTATAATACTATGTTTGGTTGTTTCTCCACTTCATACTTATATTCTTTGAACCTTTCAAAGGCCTCAGACTTGTGTTTCATCAAACACATATCCGAATCCAGATCTATCATCTATGAAAGTAATGAAGTATGAAAATCCACCCATGGCTTGCGTAGACATTGGTCCACATACATCTGTGTGTACCATTCCTAACAAATCTGCAGCCCTCTCTCCATGTCCACTAAATGGAGACTGCAGTGCCACTATGAAGTGAGATTTTCATCATCCCTTTTTTTTATTAGTTTGTTCAATCTGAAGTAAATTATGTCACATATATACAGACCATTATTTAAAGTACCACGTCCATAAAGAATATTATCTCTAAGAATAGAACATTCATTATTCTCAATAATAAATGAAAATCCAGCCAAGTCTAACATGGGAATAATATTCCTCACAATCGAGGGAACAAAATAACAATTATTTCAAACAATAGTCTTGCACGTAGGCCTATGTAAATGAAATGATTCTACATCTACAGCAGCAACTCTTGCTCCATTTCCATCAGTAGAATCACCTCCTCTTCCTCAAAAGTCCTACTTCTCCTTGGTCCCTGCAACAAATTGCAGATATGAGAACCACAGGCGGTATCTAATACCCAAGTAGAAATGACATATTCACTTCTATCATGAACATACCTGAATCAGAAGCGGTAGTCTCACTACCCTTCTTCTTCAATTCTGCAAGGTAAACCTTGTAGTTCCTCTTCCAGTGCCCCACCTTGTTACAGTGAAAGCAAACAACTTTGCTCTTGGGGTCTTCACCTTTTGGTGGAACCGGCATTTTTTCACCTACTTTCTTCTTCTTGGAAGGGTTCCTCTTCCTTTTCTTAGGATTGGAACCTTCACCAATTAGAAGAATAGAACTCTTCTTAGGGGGAAAATTCGATTCCGCAGTCATCAACATGTTGTGGAGTTCAGGCAAGCTGACATCCAACTTATTCATGTGAAAGTTCACAACAAACTGCGAGAACGAACTCGGAAGCGATTGCAAGACCAAGTCTTGGCTCAGCTCCCCATCCATGGCAAAACCAAGTTGTCCAAGACGTTCAATCAAATTGATCATCTTAAGTACATGGTCATTCACAGATGATCCCTCAGACATCATACAACCGAATAGCTCCTTCGATATCTCATATCGAGCTGTCCTCCCTGCCACATCATACAACTCTTGTAGATGCATGAGGATAGTGTGAGCATCCATATGCTCATGTTGCTTCTGTAGCTCAATGTTCATGAAAGCTAGCATGATGCATTGAGAAACATTTGCATCATCTATCCACTTACGATACACAACATGTTCATCATTATGTGCATCACTAGGAGGTTCAGTAGGCTTAGGTGAGTCAATCACGTATTCCAGCTTCTCAATCCTTAGAACAATTCTCAAGTTTCGAAGCCAGTCAGCTTAAATAGGACCAGTCAATTTGTGAGCATCTAGTATGCTCCTGAGTGATAGTGCAGAAGACATAACGTACAAAGTAAATCTGTAAATGATAAACACATAACAACACTTAGCAAATATTCGATTTCATTTCAAAATACTATATGAATCGGGTCTTTATTCATAAGTGGCTCCCACTAGTTTTTCTAATTTATTCAACCCCCTATGTGAAAAATTAAGCATTCATAATGCTAGTGGGAATAGGGATCCAACATTCCTTTACACAACCCCGGCTGTAGCACGAACCGCCATGCAATGTTCAATAGGCAGACAACTCTTGTCAATTACATCTCATGTTATTCCCTAATCAAACTTTAGCCTCTTGAATAATTGAGTCTCGGCTGTGGCACGACAAACTCAATATTCTAAGTCAAGTCTAACCCAACATTCCGTACAGTTGAATCAGTCCCCAAAGGCCCACGGCTGTAGCACGTACCGATCTTTAGATTCTTATTCAATGTACACATCTCTATGTAATAGACAAGTATTTCTTATTTCGAAATCAAAGCCCTCGGCTGTAGCACGAACCGACAATGATTCAAAAATAAGAACTACTTTTCTATCATGTTGGAAGGCTATGACCGACACAAGCCCGTTGTATCATTGGCCAATTACTACTTGATATTATTTAATTTTAGAGGGATTATATTACGTTACAATCATAATCATATTATAAAGAGATTCTTCCTTTTAAATTAAATATTTCAAATCAATAATCAATAATCAGATGATTCCCAGATCGGGTGGAGCATTGTTAAAAGGCGTCACTTAATAACCCTTTCTTACAGATAGAAATCTGTTGTTGACAGAATCATCCTTTCTCTCATATCGAAAATTCATATTCAATTACGTGTTTCATAAACACAAGAATCTCATGATTGTATTCATAATATTGTTCTTAAGGTTATGAAACAATTTCACTATGCTAGGTTGTCTAACAAACGCCTTATGTTCATTTAAGTTCACCTAAATCTATCATCGCATGATAAACTAAGCATATATCACATATATATACATGAATAAACATCAAGGTAGGCATGTTATATCATTTAGCACATTAGTCTAAGTATTATACATCTCTATGTATCACATGAAGCATTTAAAAGCAATTAAAACAGTCAAAAAACAGCTTTAAAACACTTCTGTTAGCTATAAACAGTTCGAAACAATTTCATAAAATATCATATAATATACCATTAGAAGCGTCTCGAAAAGACGAATCCAACGGCACCAAAATCGCCCATTTCTGAGCTGGCACACGCCCACACGCGCCTAAACAAACTTTCCCACGCCCGGCCACGCGCACACGCGCCTGACAGCGCGTGTTTGACTTTCCACCACGCGCTCACGCGCTCCACGCGCCCCGAACCCTGATGCTGACGTCACCAGCGCGTGTCTTCCACGCGCCGCGCGTGGCACGCCAGTGCATAAGCCCCACGCGCGCGTGGTCGACGCGCGGTCCTCCCCTTGTTTTTTCGAACGTCGTCATCTTCTCTCTCCCTCGGTTTGCGTGCTGCCGTACTGTACCCTGTACCTTTATTCTTTCCGTGCACAGCAGCACAGACAGTAACAGAGATGCAGAATATATGCAGATGCAATATATATATATATACATACAATTCATATATATATATATATAATTATTTAATTACGAATTTTAATTACAAGAACTTCAAAAATTCATAATAAAAAATCTATACATCCTAAATTTATGAAAAAAATACCCAGACGATCTACAACACTTGTAGAACCCAGATCAACAATCAAAATTATTATGAGAAATGATTTCTCACCAGACAAAATTAATCAATAATATAACTTGTAAAAATCATAATTCATTCATACAAGCACATAAAATTCTGAAATTTTTACCACAGATCTATATGCATACAACCTATGCTCTCATACCATTGTTGGATTTTTAACGCAGCGGGGGTATGGCAAAACACTTTTACACATACAAAATCCAAATAAAAGCATATAAATCATGAATAAAAATTCGAGGGATCGAATCTAACCTTTTAAAATTAATTCGGAGACAACGATCAGAGATCCTTAGCAGTTGCTCCTCAAGTGTGAAGCACTCCACCGGTATCCACCAAGAAAACGACTTTTAGGAGGAGGAAGGAGGTGGAGAGAATTGGGTTTTCCAAACTTTTTGGGTTTTCGGGTTGGTTGTGGGTTAGAATAAAATAGGGTCTATAATAGTGTATTTATAGGCAAAATTTTCACCTGAAATTTTCCCATAAATAATATTATTATTATCCCATTTATTATTCTCATTAATAATTAAAACACCTTTTAATTATTAATCCTTTTTCTAAACACTTTAGAAATAATTCTCTCTCTTGATTTAATTTCCAAAAATTAAATCCTTAATTAATAATATTAAGAACTTTTCTTAATTAATTTATAATCAATTAAATCTCATTTAATCAATTATTAAATTTTCCAATTAATTATTTATTTCATAAATAAATAATTATTAGCCATTATTAATTAATTTCTCCACCATTAAATCATTCTCTTTTTATGGTGTGACCCTGTAGGTTCAATATTAAGCCGGTAGTAGAAATAAATAATAATAAAACTATTTTATTATTATTTATATAAATTCTCTAATTTATTAAATATGATTAATTAATTAATCATATTTATTCTACATCGTGAGGGATACTTCTCAGCATATCGCGACTATCCGGATAATATGAATTCACTGCTTAGAATACCAAGAACCTATTCAGTGAATAGTTACCGTACAATAAACTCCTTCTACCCTACAATGTCCCGATTAAATACAAGGCATGGATCTCGTGTCAAGCCTATCTAATTCAATCACTTGCTTACCATTTACTATGCGTAGTTCTATGCAAATTAGAAACTCTTTTCTAATTTCATTCACTCTGGCCAGAGATTCCTGAACTAGCATAAGTGGATCAGCCTTGAACATTCGTTTCCTTCACTGGAAGGGGTAGATCCTTTATTGATCATACACTATCTTCGTGTACAAATTCCTATACCCAGAAGAGCCCTAATAATTGTCCCTGGAGACTAAGAACTAAACCAAAGTATAGTTCAGTGTACACAAGATGACTATGATGACCTCAAGTCTAAGGATACTTGTACAACTATCACTAAGTGAACAACTGCTGACACGTGAGTGAACTCCATCAGTTGTTCAGCTGGGCGAGTCATGTTCAGTGAACTTATTCCATAATAAGCACCTACATACTAGCTATAGTGTCACCACACAAATATCTATGAGAACAGACATCCTTCATAATGAAGCAAGCATAGTATGTACCGATCTTTGCAGATTATTAATTACCAGTTAGTAATCCTATGACCAGGAACTATTTAAGTTTAGAGTTATCATCTTTTTAGGTCTCACTATTATGATCTCATCATAATCCATAAAAAGCTTTACTCTAAACTATGGTATATCTTATTTAAACACTTAAATAGATAAAGCCCGTAATAAAAACAAAACAAGTCTTTATTAATATCAATGAAATCAAAACAGATTACATAAAAGTTATTTCTAAATCCTAATACAAGATTGGACTTAGGACATATTCCTTTCATAGAAACCATCCTTTCTCTCATATCGAAAATTCATATTCAATTACGTGTTTCACAAACACAAGAATCTCATGATTGTATTCATAATATTGTTCTTAAGGTTATGAAACAATTTCACTATACTAGGTTGTCTAACAAATGCCTTATGTTCATTTAAGTTCACCTAAATCTATCATCGCATGATAAACTAAGCATATATCACATATATAAACATGAATAAACATCAAGGTAGGCATGTTATATCATCTAGAACATTAGTCTAAGCATTATACATCTCTACGTATCACATGAAGCATTTAAAAGCAGTTAAAACAGTTAAAAACAGCTTTAAAATACTTCCGGAAATATAAACAATTCAAAACTTTTATATAAACTAAAATTGATCATTACAATAGATCCGTCTCGGAAAAACGAATCCAACGGTATATTGCACGCCCAAAACGGAGTTACGAAACTCCCAGAAAAACAATTTTAATGTAAACAGTCGGGCTGTAACGCATTACAGGAACGCGTTACAAGCCCTGTAACGCATTCCGGTGATGCGTTACAACCCTTTTAACCAATTAAAAGGTGTAACGCATTCTGTGAATGCGCCACAGGGTGTAATGCATTCCCGGAATGCGCGACACCCCTTTGAATTTTTTTTTTATTCTCTACAGCCGCCTGACAGATTCTCTTTCTCGGTTGCCGTGCCTGACAACTGACCTCTTCTATGCTTCCGTGCAGAACAGACAGCAGCAGCATATGCAGATGTACATATATATATATATATACATACTAACAAATAATAATATATATATAAGTTTATTTAATTACGAATTTAATTACTAGAACTTCAAAAATTCATAATAAAAAATCTATACATCATAAAATTATGAAAAAAATACCCAGACGATCTACAACACTTGTAGAACCCAGATCAACATTCAAAATTATTCTGAGAAACGATTTCTCATCAGACAAAATTAATTCATGATATAACTTGTAAAAATCATAATTAATTCATACAAGACAATAAAATTCTGAAATTTTTACCACAGATCTATATGCATACAACCTATGCTCTGATACCATTGTTGGATTTTAAACGCAGCGGGGGCATGGCAAAACACTTTCACACATACAAAATCCAAATAAAAGCATATAAATCGTGGTAAAAACGAGGGGATCGAATCTAACCTTTAAAATAATTCGGAGACAACGATCAGAGATCCTTAGAAGTTGCTCCTCAAGTGTCAAGCACTCCACCGGTATCCACCAAGAAAACGATGTTAAGGAGGAGGAAAGAGGTGGAGAGAATTGGGTTTCCCAAACTTTTTAGGTTTTGGGGTTCGAATGAAAATAGGGTCTATAATAGTATATTTATAGGCAAAATTTTCAGCTGAAATTTTCCCATAAATATTATTATTATTATCCCATTTATTATTCTCATTAATAATTAAAACACCTTTTAATTATTAATCTTTTTTCTAAACACTTTAGAAATAATTCTCTCCCTTGATTTAATTTCTAAAAATTAAATCCTTTAATTAATAATATTAAGAAATTTTCTTAATTAATTTATAATTAATTAAATCTCATTTAATAAATTATTAAATTTGCCAATTAATTATTTATTTCACAAATAAATAATTATTAGCCATTATTAATTAATTCCTCCACCATAAAATCATTCTCCTTTTATGGTGTGACCCTGTAGGTTCAATATTAAGCCGGTAGTAGAAATAAATAATAATAAAACTATTTTATCATTATTTATATAAATTCTCTAATTTATTAAATATGCATCGTGAGGGATACTTCTCAGCATATCGCGACTATCCGGATAATATGAATTCACTGCTTAGAATACCAAGAACCTATTCAGTGAATAGTTACCGTACAATAAACTCCTTTTACCCTACAATGTCCCGATTAAATACAAGACATGGATCTCGTGTCAAGCCTATCTAATTCAATCACTTGCTTACCATTTACTATGCGTAGTTCTATGCAAATTAGAAACTCCTTTCTAATTTCATTTACTCTGGCCAGAGATTCCTGAACTAGCATAAGTGGATCAGCCTTGAACATTCGCTTCCTTCACTGGAAGGGGTAGATCCTTTATTGATCATACACTATCTTCGTGTACAAATTCCTATACCCAGTAGAGCCCTAATAATTGTCCCTGGAGACTAAGAACTAAACCAAAGCATAGTTCAGTGTACACAAGATGACTATGATGACCTCAAGTCTAAGGATACTTGTACAACTATCACTATGTGAACAACTGCTGACACGTGAGTGAACTCCATCAGTTGTTCAGATGTGCGAGTCATGTTCAGTGAACTTATTCCATAATAAGCACCTACATACTAGCTATAGTGTCACCACACAAATGTCTATGAGAATAGACATCCTTCATAATGAAGCAAGCATAGTATGTACCGATCTCTGCGGATTATTAATTACCAGTTAGTAATCCTACGACCAGGAACTATTTAAGTTTAGAGTTATCATCTTTTAGGTCTCACTATTATGATCTCATCATAATCCATAAAAAGCTTTACTCTAAACTATGGTATATCTTATTTAAACACTTAAATAGATAAAGCCTGTAATAAAAACAAAACAAGTCTTTTATTAATATCAATGAAATCAAAACAGATTACATAGGAAGTTATTCCTAAATCCTAATACATGATTGGACTTAGGACATATTCCTTTCACAGGCAAGTTTACAAACCCAACTCCATTTTACTGTTGTGTTGTGAAAAGATTGTTTTACTATCATCGCATAAATACTATGTTTGCCATGATACGTAGTTTTGAATTTTCGCATGATATAGCGATGTTGTACGATAAGTATATATCGTGAAATGTTATTTCGCTTTAAGCGTAATGTATGATAGAAGACCGAGGGTCGGTCGGGATTTAAGATAAAACCCGGGAATCATTCCGGAGATATTATAGGATGGATATAAGTCCATAATAGTACGTTTTAAAGGGACTCATCGTCCACTTACGAAACATTAAAACACCTCGAACTTTTAAAACGATTTCCCAATGAGCATATTCCCTCAACTATATTTTTATTGATTCGGATATTAAATATTATATACGTATTCCTTTATTATAGGAGTAGTATACTTCAACGTTTATTTATTTCAAACCCGATTAATCATTATAGATTATTAATTATGTAAACACAACCTAGTTGAGGAACACTATTTAAATAAATCTTTTAAAAGAATAACTCATTCGAGGTATGATGAATATCAATTATCATTTAATTATTTATAGACTACTATTTAAATTAATGATTATTTATTTAAGAATTGTTATTGATTTAAAGATCATAGATCCTGATATACCTTCTGATTTAGAAGTATCATTCGAATAATTTCAGATCGTCAGTGAATATTATCCCGACTTATTATTATATTGAATATAGTTTCAAGAAGAAACTTTTCCCCTTATTAATTATCTGTTGACAACGGTCAACTCACATCCCTAGTACTTCCTCCAAAATTCTCGGAAGTACGTATATAGATATATATACACTTATATTCTAAAAAGATAAATAATCTCTATCAACAAGCAAAACGCTTGGGGAATTTCGATGTGGTTCAAGTTCCCGGGATGGATAGAATTCTGTTGAAGGACAATGAAGGGGTAGACTCTGGTACTATGTGTGCTGGATGGGCTACCAAAGGTATCGCAGGCGAGGTACTTTGTGTACTCAGGAACTTTTGAAGTATGTGTATACCCGAAAATGGGACACCTAGCCGGAATGCGGCCAGGGTGATACCCGAGAGATGACGGTATTAGTCCTTTTACTAGTAAAGAAGGTTACTTTCCGTAGGACGACTGATCATCGTATGCGGTGGCTCCTGTGAGATGTCCAAAATCTTCCAATTGGAATTGATATGCAAAACCGTAACCCAAGCCTAGGTGCTGGGATTACTATGAAGGTATTCGCAGGTTATAAAAACCCATTAAAAGAATTATTCTCATAAGAAGGTGTGGGACACCGAGAAATCTACTTTTAAATAAAACATATATATAATATATGATGTTATTATACAGTCATTTTCATACTGTACATTATTATGCTGAGCATCTTAGCTCACACTTGTTTTCTTAAATTGACACAACACAACAGTGAATCAAGATGCCTGCCATGAGAACCACAACCAGGAAACGGGTAGGAAATGGCCAGCTGTTCCGTAGATTATTTGGTGCAGTACCTCAGGTAGTCGGAATAAGCTGGATTAGTTTTCAGTTGTTTATAGTTCGGCTTATTTATAAGTATGGTTTATGTAAAATAAGAAATAAGAAGCGTATATTCGGCCGGCGGATTAACCTTACTTAAAGGTCACCCCCGGTAAGACAAATTACATTTGGGTTGTAATAAAATTTCTCTAGTAATGATGGTTCGTTTCCAAGACAATAACCTGTAGTGTATGTGTGTTAAGTGTGGGGTCGTGAAGCGTGAGTATTTACATATTGTAGTGTGAGTTGTGTGAGTTTAGATTGCATGGCTTCCGAGACTCCTGACCCCGGGTTTTGGGGCGCCACATTCCATCACTAACTTGCTAACTTGTAAACCAAGAAAGTAAGTTAGTTCTCCCATCATGCTTATTTCATACTTACTTTACACCAATTTGGCAAACTTTTTGCAAAGTTTTTCATCTGTAGAGCCAAATATAATATAATCTACATAAATTTGAACAAGTATACTAAAGCCATTAACATTTCTAAACAATAAAGTTTTATCCACAGTACCTCTTGTGAAGTGATTTTCCAAAAGGAACTTTGATAAAGTGGCATACCAAACTCTAGGTGCTTGCTTTAGTCCATAGAGTGCTTTTAAAAGATAGTAGACATGATTTGGGAAATTTGGATCTTCAAAACCAGGAGGCTGACTGACATAGACTTCCTCCTCCAAATCTCTATTTAGAAAAGCACTCTTGACATCCATTTGATAGACCTTGAAATTGGTATGGGCTGCATAGGCTAAGAAAATTCTGATGGCTTCAAGTCTTGCAACAGGAGCAAAATTTTCATCAAAATCTATTCCTTCTTGTTGACAATAGCCCTTAGCAACCAATCTAGCTTTGTTCCTGACCATTATGCCATTTTCATCCATCTTGTTTCTGAATACCCATGTGGTGTCAATTATATTCTTTCCTTTAGGCTTGGGTACCAGCTTCCATACTTTATTCCTTTCAAATTGGTTTAGCTCCTCCTGCATAGCTAAAATCCAATCAGGATCCAACAAAGCTTCTTCTACCTTCTTTGGTTCTTTCTTAGATAGGAAGCTGCTGCATAGACATTCTTCTTGAGTTGCTCTCCTTGTTTGCACTTTAGAAGATACATCACCAATGATGAGCTCAAAGGGGTGATCTTTTATCCATTTTATTTTTTGAGGTAGATTAGCTCTAGATGAAGAGGCCTCATTGTTGTCTTGATGTGTAACTGAGTTTTGATTATTAGAAACTCCCCATGAGTTTATGGATCTTTGATTTGAGAAAGGGGAACTTTCTGTAAGTGGTCTATTCTGACTTTCAACTTCTTTTGATGACCCGACGGATGGTGCATTTTGAGTTCCAACGGATGAAGCTGATTGTCTCCCAACGGATGAAGCATTTTACAACTCGACAGATGTTGAATTTTGTGCTTCATTGGTAGTAGATTTTTCTGCATTATCCTTTGATATTATTTCTTGATCACTTTCATCATCACTGTCATCACTAATCATCTCCACATTATCAAATTTAAGGCTCTCATGGTAATCTCAATATTACAGTCCTTCAATATTCTTATCATCAAACACAACATGTATTGATTCCATAACAATATTGGTTCTTAGATTGTAGACTCTATATGTTTTACCAACAGCATATCCAACAAAAATTCCTTCATCTGTTTTAGCATCAAACTTTCCATTTTGATCAGTTTGATTTCTCAAGATATAACATTTGCAGCCAAAGACATGAAGAAAATTTAGAGTTGGCTTCTTGTTATTGAACAATTGGTAGGGTGTCATACATTTTGCTTGATTAAGCAAAAAAATATTCTGAGTGTAGCATGTAGTATTTACAGCTTCAGCCCAGAAGTATGTTGGTAACTTTGATTCTTCAAGCAATGTCCTTGCAGCTTCAATAAGTGATCTGTTCTTTCTTTCCACTACTCCATTTTATTGTGGAGTTCTTGCTGCTGAAAACTCATACATAATCCCATTCTCTTCACAAAACCCTCTCATAACAGAATTCTTGAACTCAGTTCCATTGTCACTACTGATTCTTCTAACTTTGAAATCAGGAAAAAATTGTTGACTTGCCTTATGTGATTTGTTATGGATTAAAAACTAAGATATAATAATTGTTATATTTATTACTAAGGAACGTGAGCTTCGAGGCTCGATTTGACTGCTCTTGTATTTCGTGACTCAATCTGCCTTAACAAGATGCCAACGTACCTTGCTGATTGTTAAGGATCAAATCAAAAAACGTAGTTCTGATTTATGGGGTGAGGCCCCTTATATAGATGTTGGGAGTCCTCGAATTGGACTTGGTGTAGGAGACTTGGTGGTCAAGTCTCAGAATTAGAATGGACTTTGGAGTCCTAAATGGTAGGAAACTGATTCCTTATCTTTCTAGGTCCCTTGGAGGCTAATCCACTAGGATTTATGTCCTTATCGGGACTCTTCTTAATAGCTGATTTTTCCTTTATTAATTAATTATGAAATTAATTAATATTTAGGTTTTTGGGCCTTCTTTGTTCCATCAGGCCTGATCTGGTCCATCAGGCCTGATCAATGTGCTAACCTTTTTGGTCTGAATGTCATACATCTTCTTATTGGGCCTTGTATCCCAAATCATGTGTAATTAATGCAATATTTAATTACATAATCATGATTTATTTATCCCCTATCATTTTCCCCCCAACTTTTGGGAAACCATATAAGATTTCGCAAAAGTTAAGTTTACTCATTCCCTTACAGGGTATTGTTTTGTGTAAAGTGTGGAGCGACCTACATATTTACAACGATTTGCTTTGTACGTGGCTTTAGGGTTGTTTTAAAAACTTCCCTATTATTTTCTTACCTTTTCCCTCTTTTTAGGAATTTTCTGGTATTTTTTAAGAATTTTCCCTTTATTTCCGAGATTTTCCAAATTTTCTGTAATTTTTCAAAGACATTTTCTAACCTTTAGCCCTTTTTCGACCTGCATCCCAGTCGAAATTTCAACTTGGGTCCTAGTCGAATTTTGGGCCAGCCTTTTAATCCCGGTCGAAGGATTTTGACTAGGATCCACGACCTGGATTTCGATCAGGATCCTCGTCGAACCTTCGATCTGGATTTTGGTCAAAATTTATGTCCTTGTTTGATTCCTGGTCGAAGGATTTCGACTAGGTTCCACGACCTGGATTTCGACTAGGATCCTAGTCGAACCTTCGACCTGGATTTTTGTCGAAATTTCTGGCCTTATTTGATTCCTATTCGCAAGGTTTCGACTAGGAATCACGACCAGGGTTTCGACCTGGATCCTAGTCGAACCTACGACCTAGATCTTGGTCAAAGGTTTGCTCCCTTTTTGACTCCTGTTCGTAAGATTTTGACTAGGAATCATGACCAGGGTTTTGACCTGGATCCTAGTCGAACCTACGACCTGGATCTTGGTCCTTCTTCTCAAAAAATATCATGCTGGATTCATGAGCAGGATTTCGACCTCAATCCTGGTCTTATTGATAAGTGCTTTCCTAGCTTCTGTTCGAAAGAATTCGAATAGGATTTACGACCTTAAATTTTACCTCAATCCTGGTCTTTTTAACGCGTATTTTTTGGGCGCCTGTTCGAAAGAATTTGAATAGGATTTACGACCTCAAATTCGACCTTAATCCTGGTTTTTATTGGGCTTCTCCTAATCCAACTTAGATTGGGCCTTGTTTGGGCCTTTACTTTTCCAAATCCTTTTTGGATTTGGGCCTCGTTTGGGCCTTTACTTTTCCAAATCCTTTTGGGATTTGGGCCTTCACTTTTCCAAATCCTCTTGGGACTTGGGCCTTCACTTTTCCAAATCCTTTTGGGACTTGGGCCTTCACTTTTCCAAATCCTCTTTGGTTTTGGGCCTCGTTTGGGCCTTGAGAATTATTGAAGATATTCTGGAAGGTTCTAGAACTTAATAACTTTAAAGATATTCTGGAACATTCCAGAATTTGGGCTTTTTCTTTGGGACTTCAGCATAATGGGCTTTTTTGCCTTTTCATCTTCCCTTTTCCGCCTATATAAAGGAGTAACTAGGGTCACTCATTTCTCACATTCTCATTTCTTCCTCTTTATTTCTCCTAAAGATCTCAGAGAAATAATTGTAGGTCGGAGTTTTTGAGCCCCAAAACCTTCACTTAGCAAGCTAGCCCCTTTTTGCAGCGTTACTCCAGGTAAAATACCTTTCTCTCTTATTTTCTTTTGCTCATTTTTGCATAGCTGGTGTTTAAAAATTGTCTTCTTTTACGCCCTTTTTTCAGATGGTTGATAAGAGAATGACTCGTTTGGCCAAGATGAACGTGGCCAAATAGTCCAGTAAGTTCCCCATTCGATTAAGGTACACTTCTTTGATTGATATGATCAACACCCGAGGGGATGAGTACCCGTCTGACGCGCATCTGGACGTGCACGACCATATCAGTGTCTTCCGGGATCCAAAGGAGCTGGACAAGTTGAGTACTTGTTTCAAAATCAAGGAACCTTTCAAGATGGTTCTTGCGGGTCCGGCCGACAGGGCCTGTCAATGGAAGAAGGACGCTCTATGTGTCTACAGGGACACTCTAAGGGCAGGTATCAGACTCCCCTTTCACCCATTTATCCCTGTTCTACTAGCTGATGTGGGCATCAGCCCTTGCCAACTCCCTCCAAACTCTTGGAGGTTGATTCTTTGCTACTTATCACAATGCGCCAAGCACAACGTCCCTACCTCGGTTGCTGTGTTCAGAAAGATATTTCAGTTCAAGAACAGCCCCGACAAGAATCTGGGGTGGGTTTCTTTGAACCAACGCCCCACTATTCCCTACATAGTGAATGGGAAGTCTATCCCCGACAACAACTTGGGGTGGAAGAAGGATTTTCTGTACATCCTTTGGGAGGGCGGCGATTGGGGCACCCTCTTTCGTTCGTCTTTTGGGCTAGCTGTGGATGGGAGCCCGAATGATATAGTTTTATCTGAGGAGGAGACCAGAGCCTTCAGCCTCCTTACTCAAGATAATAGGACTTCCCACTCTTGGGATCTTATCAGGGAGACCGTTCTTGTAGAATGTGGCCTTTCTCCCGTTCCTAAAAAAAGTATGTTTCCTTCCTTCTCTAGTTGTCTTCATTCCTCCCACTTTTTACTTTGCTAATTTCTCAATTCACTTATCTTATTCGTTACAGTGGCTGAGAAGATCGAAGAGGGTACAAAGCCTAAAGACCTGGAAATGACCAGGATGAAACGTGCCGGGAAAGTCTTCAAGGACCCGTGCCTTGGGGATCGCTTCCCAGAATTCCTTCTTCGGGTGAAGGAAGCAGACGAGGAAGGCCCCAGCCAACCTTTAAGTACAAAACAAAATCCAGGGGCTTTCTTCCAACCCGCTTGGGGAATTCAGGGAAATGATTCGATTGTTGGCAATACAGCGCTTGCCAAGTAATGGTCTATGTATTCCATTTTCCCTGTAGACTATCATGACCTTGTCTTTCAATAGGACTTGGAGCCTAATGAGCTTTTCGGAGCTCAGGCTTTGGCGACGGTACGTCTTTTTCTTTTGGCATTCATAGCTTTCTGTCATAATTTTTCTTGTTTCCCATTTTCGCTTTGTATTTTGTAGGCGAAAGATATTTCAGTTCAAGAACAGCCCCGACATGAATCTGGGGTGGGTTCCTTTGAACCAACGCCCCACTATTCCCTACATAGTGAATGGGAAGTCTATCCCCGACAACAACTTGGGGTGGAAGAAGGATTTTCTGTACATCCTTTGGAAGGGCGGCGATTGGGGCACCCTCTTTCGTTCGTCTTTTGGGCTAGCTGTGGACGGGAGCCCGAATGATATAGTTTTATCTGAGGAGGAGACCAGAGCCTTCAGCCTCCTTACTCAAGATAATAGGACTTCCCATTCTTGGGATCTTATCAGGGAGACCGTTCTTGTAGAATGTGGCCTTTCTCCCGTCCCTAAAAAAGTATGTTTCCTTCCTTCTCTAGTTGTCTTCATTCCTCCCACTGTTTACTTTGCTAATTTCTCAATTCACTTATCTTATTCGTTGCAGTGGCTGAGAAGATCGAAAAGGCTACAAAGCCTAAAGACCTGGAAATGACCAGGATGAAACGTGCTGGGAAAGTCTTCAAGGACCCGCGCCTTGGGGATCGCTTCCCAGAATTCCTTCTTCAGGCGAAGGAAGCAGTCGAGGAAGGCCCCAGCCAACCTTTAAGTACAAAACAAAAACCAGGGGCTTTCTTCCAACCCGCTTGGGGAATCCAGGGAAATGATTCGATTGTTGGCAATACAGCGCTTGCCAAGTAATGGTCTATGTATTCCATTTTCCCTGTAGACTATCATGACCTTGTCCTTCAATAGGACTTGGAGGCTAACGAGCTTTTCGGAGCTCAGGCTTTGGCGACGGTACGTCTTTTTCTTTTGGCATTCATAGCTTTCTGTCATAATTTTTCTTGTTTCCCATTTTTGCTTTGTATTTTGTAGGCGAAAGATATTTCAGTTCAAGAACAGCCCCGATAAGAATCTGGGGTGGCTTTCTTTGAACCAACGCCCCAATATTCCCTACATAGTGAATGGGATTTCTATCCCCGACAACAACTTGGGGTGGAAGAAGGATTTTTTGTACATCCTTTGGAAGGGCGGCGATTGGGGCACCCGCTTTCGTTCATCTTTTGGGCTAGCTGTAGAGGGGAGCCCGAATGATATAGTTTTATCTGAGGAGGAGACCAGAGCCTTCAGCCTCCTTACTCAAGATAATAGGACTTCCCACTCTTGGGATCTTATCAGGGAGACCGTTCTTGTAGAATGTGGCCTTTCTTCCATTCCTAAAAAAAGTATGTTTCCTTCCTTCTCTAGTTGTCTTCATTCCTCCCACTTTTTACTTTGCTAATTTCTCAATTCACTTATCTTATTCGTTGTAGTGGCTGAGAAGATCGAAGAGGCTACAAAGTCTAAAGACCTGGAAATGACCAGGATGAAATGTGCTGGGAAAGTCTTCAAGGAACCGCGCCTTGGGGATCGCTTCCCAGAATTCCTTCTTTAGGAGAAGGAAGCAGACGAGGAAGGCCCCAGCCAACCTTTAAGTACAAAACAAAAACCAGGGGCTTTCTTCCAAACCGCTTGGGGAATCCAGGGAAATGATTCGATTGTTGGCAATACAGTGCTTGCCAAGTAATGGTCTATGTATTCCATTTTCCCTGTAGACTATCATGATCTTGTCCTTCAATAGGAATTGGAGGCTAACGAGCTTTTCGGAGCTCAGGCTTTGGCGACGGTACGTCTTTTTCTTTTGGCATTCATAGCTTTCTGTCATAATTTTTCTTGTTTCCCATTTTCGCTTTGTATTTTGTAGGCGAAAGTTGTCCATTTTTAAGGGGCAATTCACCAAGCCAAGGCTTGGAAAGTTGGCCTAGAAGATGCAAACAAGAAGCTGGAGGAAGCCAACCAGAGGATAGAGGCTCTTCAAGCCCAACTCGCATCATCAACTTCTGACCTTGAAATGGCCGGGCTGAGATTGTCATTCTCAAGGCCCAGAAGGGCAAGGCCTTTGATGGATGGATGGATACTCAAGAATTCAAGGACTTAATGGTGGAGCATGATGCCCTCCTACATCCAGTCAGCTACAAGGAAGGCTGGGAAGCTGTTGTGGAGGCTATCCAGGAAGAGTTTCCTGAGGTCCTTGAACAATCTTCCTTCCCTTGCCCTGTGCAAGTCCCAGCACTTGGGGGCATTGCAGATAAGCTTGCCGATCTAATTAAGGATGGCCCTTCAGTGTCCCCGGTTAGAGCGCCATTAGGAAGCCAGGGCCAAGGCCAAAAAAGGAAGGAGCCTGAATCCAGTTCTGAAGAGGAGGAATCTTCTTCTGAGGAGGAGACCGAGCCTATTATAAAGAATGCCAGGGTAGAAGAGCCTCCAAAACCAGCGTCCCCTAAGGCATCTAAGCCATCTGAGGGTAGTTCCGAGGAAAACTCTACGGAGACTTCTGAAGAGACTTCCGAGGGACCGACCGAAGAGACGTCCGAGGAGACTTCGGATAGTGGTTCTGAAGAATCTGAGCCTTCTAAGGCCTAAGTTCCTTGCATTATTATGTATTTTTCTTTTTAGACAATATCGATCTTTGTAATTGACTATTTGCTATTTTCACTCGTATTGTCCAAGTATCATCTTGTTTTTTCTGAATTTTCAAACTCAAGTTTATAGCTTGGTTTTATACTTCACAGTGTATCAATCTAATAGGCTAGATTAAACTAAACGCTATTTATTATAACTTGCTATTCTTGATACTTTATATGAGATGGGTTCAACCCTGATAAAATCTAGACATATCTTTTATTACTAAATACATAAAAATCCTAAGCAAGCAAAGCTTCAAGGTGCTTTTAAACCTACTTGTCACTCTGACAAGTGATAATTATGCTTTAACTGTTTTACACATAGTAAACCTTCAGGTTTTGCGCATGCCAAGTTCTCGGGACTTCAAAACCATCCATAGTTTCAAGCTTGTAGGTTCCTCTACCTTGAACACTCTTGATCTTGTATGGCCCCTCCCAATTTGAGGCAAGCTTCCCTTTCTACCCTACACCAGAAGCTTCCACCTTCCTTAAGACTAAGTCACCCTATTTGAATAACCTTTCTTTAACCCTTAGGTTTTAGTAGAATGAAGCTTTTTTCTGATATTCCACTATCTTCGCATGTGCCTCATCTCGCACTTCATCAATTAGATCCAGGGCTAACCTTTGCCCTTCCTCATTTTCCTCAGCATTGAAAGCTTGAATCCTGGGGGAGGAATGTGATATCTCTACGGGAACAACTGCTTCTGCCCCATATGCTTACATGAAGGGAGTTGCTCCAGTCGTGACTCTACATGTAGTCCTATAGGCCCATAGTATTGGGAGTATTTCATCCACCCAATTATTCCTCGACTTCTCGATCCTCTTCTTTAGTCCATCCAGGATTATCTGATTTGCGACTTCCGCTTGCCCATTGGCTTGCGGGTGAGCCACGGAGGTGAATCGCAATTCAATTTCATTCTCCTCACAATACTTCTTGAATTCCTCATTGTTGAACTATGTTCCATTGTCAGTGACTAGGATGCGGGGAATTCCATACCGGCACATGATATTTTCCCACAGGAATTGTGCAACCTACTTAGTTGTGATTTTGGCCAAGGGTTTGGCTTCAATCCACTTAGTAAAATAATCAATGGCTACAATCAGGAACTTTCTTTGTGTCGTGGCCATAGGGAAAGGCCCAAGTATATCCATTCCCCACATAGCAAAGGGGATATGTGAGTTGATGGAGGTCAGCATCTCGGGGGGTTGTCTAACGACAGGTGCATGCTTCTGACAAAGGTCACACTTCTTCACATACTCTTTGGCATCAGCCATCATTTCTAGCCAATAGAAGCCTAAACGAGTTATCTTATGAGCTAGTGCTCTGCCCCCAAGTGTTGTCCACAGATACCTTCATATACTTCTTCAAGAGCCAAGCGTGCCTCATCGGGCCTGAGACATCTTATGTAAGGAACCACATGAGATCTTTATACAAAATCCCATCTATCAGAGAATATCTTAATGCTCGAACAACCAACTTACGTGCTTCAGTAGCATCATTTGGCAACCAACCGGTTTGAATATGGGCCTTGATGGGATCTATCCATGATGTCCCCAGACCTATAGGAGCCACAAGCTTAACATCAATGCTCCGTGTCTTCAGTACGCAGAAGTATACACTTCCAGAACTTTCCTCTATCTCAGATGAAGCAAACTTAGACAATGCATTTTCCTTAGCATTTTCCTCCCTTGGAATGTGCTCAACATGGCATTCATCGAATTGGGTCATCACAACCCTTACTAGGCGGACATACTTAGCCATCGTATCATCACTTGCCTCGAACTCTCCCTTTACCTGGGATATGACCAGCTTCGAGTCTCCACAGACTTTTGGGTTCTTGACTCTAAGTGTCCCTGCTAGGCCAAGACCAGCTATCAGAGCTTCGTATTCCGCCTCATTATTTGTGGTCGGGAAGTCTAACTTCAGGCATACTCAATCAAGAACCCATCAGGGCTTTGTAAAACCAAACATGCTCCACTTGAATTTGTTTTTGATGCTCTATCAAAATAGAGCACCCAATATTCTTTCTCCTTATCATCCTGTTCTTTGTCTCCCTTATCAACTTCCTTGTCTTGAGATATGGTATCTTCCTGTACCCCGACTTCTTGGTTGGGTATGGTACATTCTAACACGAAGTTAGCTAACTCCTGGGCTTTTATTGTCGTTCATGATTTATACTTGATGTCGAATTCTCCCAGCTCTATTGCCCACTTGATCAACCTCCCATCAGCCTTGGGACTGTGAATGATATTTCTAAGGGGTTGATTTGTTAGCACCTCAATTTTATGAGCTTGGAAGTAAGGACGCAACTTTCTCGAAGCCATTACCAAGGCTAAAGCAAACTTCTCAATAGTCGAATAATTCAACTCAGCTCCATGCAGAATTTTATTGACATAGTATACGGGTTTCTGGATTTTCAGTTCCTCCTTAACCAATACAGCGCTCAAGGCACTCTCTGAAACGGCCAAGTACAAATATAAAATTTCATTCAAAGATGGCTTGGCCAACAATAGGGCCTGGGCCATATATTTCTTTAATTCCTAAAATGCCTTCTGGTTTTCCTTACTCCATACAAAATCCTTAACCTTCTTTAGATCCTTGAAGAATAACAAGCACTTATCTCCAGACTTGGAGATGAATCGTCCCAGCGTAGTAACCCTTCATGTGAGCTTCTAAACATCTTTCATAGTTTTTGGTGGTTCCATATCCAGGATTGCCTTTATTTTATCGGGATTGGCCTCGATTCCTCTCTTGGAGACCATCAATCCCAAAAAATTTCCAGATCCTACTCTAAAAGCACACTTCATAGGATTTAACATTATCTTGTGGTACCTCAGGACCTCGAAAGCTTCCCTCAAATGGGTTATATGATCAGCCTTTACTAGACTCTTGACTAACATGTCATCAACATAGACTTCCATAGTCTTGCCAATAAGATCCTTAAAAATTTTATTTACCAACCTTTGATGGGTGGCTCCTGCATTCTTGAGACCAAATACCATAACAAGATAACAATAAACACCAAAGTCAGTGATAAATGATACATTTGGAATGTAGTCCTCGTGTATCTTGATCTGATTGTATCCATTAAACCCATCCATAAAGCTCAACATCTCATGCCCAACAGTGGAATCTATCAAAGTATCAATCCTTGGTAACGGGAAACAGTCCTTAGGATAGGCATCATTCAGATCAGTGAAGTCCACACACATCCTCCATTTTCCATTGGCCTTCTTCACCATTACAGGGTTTGCTAACCATTCCGGAAATTGAATCTCCTCAATGAAATCAACCTCTAAAAGCTTCTCTACTTCCTGTTTTATATCTTCTTGCCTCTCTAGAGCAAAACTTCTTTTCTTTTGCTTCACTGTCTTCTGATTTGGGTCCACATTCAGCTTGTGAGTAATCAGTTTTGGGTCTATGCCTGGCATATCAGCTGCTGACCATGCAAACACGTCACTATTTTATTGCAAAAAATTCACCAACTTCCCTCTAAGGAGCTCCTCGAGTGTGGCCCCAATGAAAGTCACCTTCTCAGGATCCTCGGGGGCTAAAGGAATCGAAACCAAGTCTTCTGCCGGCTTTCCTCTTTTCTCATCATTCTCTCGGATATCCAGATCTTCAATAGGAAGAACCTGCCCCTCAACTCCATCTGCCCTTAAAGAGACCACATAACAACTTCTAGCCATTTTTTGATCTCCTCTCCCTTCTCCGATCCCATCCCGGGTGGGAAACTTCATAACTGAATGGTAGGAAGAAGGGACTGCCTTGAAGGCGTGTATCCCTGTTCTTCCCATGATAGCGTTGTAAGTCGAACTAGCCTTCACCACCACAAAGTCCAACATCTGAGTTGCTTGCCTTGGTTCCTGTCCTATGGTTGTTGGCAACTTGATTATCCCTTCCACGGGCACTCCACTGCTGCAAATCCATATATCGGCATGTCAGTTGGGGTCAATTGGGAATCATTATATCCCATCCTTAAAAAGGTGTCATGGAGCAAGATATCCATTAAAGCACCATTATCTACAAGGACCCTCCTCACCGGGCTGTTCCCTATTATCGGGTTTATGACCAGCGGGTCGTCATGGGGAAATTTCACACCCTCCAGATCAGAATCATCAAAGGATATTGTTACTCCTGTCCTGGCCCTCTTCGGGGCTTCCCCAACAATATGCATAACTTCTCGGGCATGCATTTTCCTGGAGTTCTTGGATAATCCAGCAGCTGTTGGTCCTCCAAAAATTGTGTTTATCACAGGCCCTCGGGGTCGCGGTCCTCCGAAGATTGTATTTATCACCGGTCCCTTAGGTTGGGGATTTCGCCCCTGATCTTCTTGATCTCTTCTTCGATTGTCAAAGTTTTTTCTCACGTTATTGCTCCTGTCTCCTCTATCTCAAGTGTACTTGTTCAATCTCCCTTTTCTAATAAGGAACTCAATTTCATCTTTCAGTTTCCTACACTCATCGGTGTCATGACCAACATCCTTGTGAAATCTATAATACTTGCTCTTATCTAACTTGGCAGGAACGGCCTTCAAGGGCTTAGGCCAGCGAATATCTCGATCTTTCTCGATTTCCATTAAAATTTGGCTCCTTGGAGCATTTAACTTAGAATACTCAATGAATTTTTGTCCAGGTCCTCCTCTCTTCGGAGTTGAGTCAGGATTTTGCTCAGTTCTAGGATACTTGTCCTTAGCGATGTATTCCAGATCGGTCTTCCGCTTCTTTCCTCCAGCGGGCTCGTTGCTCACGACTGTCTTCCTCATACTCTCTTCCACCTTGATGTACTTTCTTGCCCAATCTTGGAGCGGCAACATGCTTTCAGGGGGGGCGTTTGGCCAAGGACATCTTGAAAAACTTATCCCTAGTTCCATGTTGCAGTGTTATCATGGCAACCTTATCATCAAGGTCCGGGACTTTTAAAGCTTCCTTCGTGAAACCATTCAGGTAGTCTCTTAAGGATTCCTTCGCTCCCTGTACAATGCTCATGAGTGATGCTGAACTTTTCTCATGCACTCTCCCACTGATGAACTGCTTAATAAAAGCCTGACTTAATTCTCTGAAGGACCCAATAGAGTTTGGGGGCAAACGACTATACCATCTTTAAGCCATACCCGACAGGGCTTGAGGAAAGGCCCGACACTTAATAGCGTCATTCACGGGCTGTAGCAACAGTGCATTAGAGAATGTCCTGACATGATTGGCGGGATCTCGAGTGCCATCATAAGCTTTGATAGTGGGCATCTTGAACTTCCTTGAGATATAGGCATTCATTATTTCTTCAGTGAATGGTGGGGTAGGATCATCAGAATCTCCAAGGGGAAGAAGATTGCTTGGATCAGCCCTTGGGACAATAGCCCTTCTCTGTGTTGGACCATCCAGGTCTATGATGGGGGAGGATTCCTCCCCCTTGGAGGTAGTGGGGGTCTGGTTTTCTAGTGCGTCTCCAAGTCGCGCTTCAGCCTTTGAATCTCAGCTTCATGATCCCTGATCCTTTCCTACACTTCTTGGGAATTCGTCCCTTGAGTGCTCCTAGGACGTTGACGACCATCGGCTCTTTGCCAGCACGCCTCCTTCTTGGGGCCACTTCATCATATGAAGATTCAGAGTCTCTCTCAGTGTAAGGACCAGAAAATTCCTGATCCTCAGGGATGGGAGCCAAACCTTGTATATAGGGAGGCGATCGCCCTCGTGTTTCACTACGCCCAGCTTGTCCGCTTCCTCCAACCTTAGGGTAAAGGGGCATCCCATATGGGGGGTTAGTAGTTACAACAGTTGAATACTCATACCCAATGGGTCGAGAATTCACAGGTGCATGTAGTTGTTGAACTTGAGGATTCGTACCTTGAGTAGCCGAGGGAATCGTCCCTTGTGGCTGAGGTTCAGTTGCCCCTATCTGGGCTTCTCCTTGGGTGGCTGCATAAGTTGAATAAGGAGGTACCTCCACGGTTAACGAAATCACTTGGGTTGTCCCCGCTGGTGTTCCCCCTTTAAGGACTCTAATTGTTCTCCATGTTCTCACCATGGTTGTTGTTGTGCTTTCCCACAAACGACGCCAAATGTTATGGATTAAAAACTAAGGTATAATAATTACTGTATTTATTACTAAGGAACGTGAGCTTTGAGTCGATTTGACTGCTCTTGCATTTTGTGACTCAATCTGCCTTAACAAGATTGCCTTAACAAGATGCCTACGTACCTTGCTGATTGCTAAGGATCAAGTCAAAAAACGTAGTTCTGATTTGTGGGGTGAGGCCCCTTATATAGATGTTGGGAGTCCTCGAATTGGACTTGGTGTAGGAGACTTGGTGGTCAAGTCTCAGAATTAGAATGGACTTTGGAGTCCTAAATGGTAGGAAACTGATTCCTTATCCTTCTAGGTCCCTTGGAGGCTAATCCACTAGGATCTATGTCCTTATCGGGACTCTTCTTAATAGCTGATTTTTCCTTTATTAATTAATTATGAAATTAATTAATATTCAGGGTTTTGGGCCTTCTTTGTTCCATCAGGCCTGATCTGGTCCATCAGGCCTGATCAATGTGCTAACCTTTTTGGTCTGAATGTCATACATTTTCTTATTGGGCCTTGTAGCCCAAATCATGTGTAATCAATGTAATATTTAATTACGTAATCAGGATTTATTTATCCCCTATCATGATTGATGATGATTTCACTAGCCTCATCTTTAGAATTTAGGAAATATGTCCAAGAGAACTTTGAGAAATCATCTACAATTACTAGGCAAAATCTTTTCCTTGAGATGGACAACACATTGACTGGTCCAAACAAATCCATGTGTTGCAATTGCAGAGGTTCTTCAATTGTTGAATCAAGCTTCTTCCTGAATGATGCTTTAATCTGCTTTCCTTTCTGACAGGCATCACATAGTCCATCCTTAGAAAACTCCACTTGAGGAATACCTCTAACCAGTTCTTTCTTGACAAGCACATTCACGGACTTTAAGTTTAGATGGGACAACTTCTTGTGCCACATCCAACTTTCATCTTGACTTGCTGTTAGGGCGAAAACACGCGCTAATATTCATGCAAGTATACGCGTTTGCAAGTAATATAGAATATTTTCTAGTTCGTTCCCTCAGAGACTCAGACTAATTTATTGTCTAATTAAACTCACTCACCAATGTATGATTACTTCTCAATGTTAAGATAATAACACTTAAAATTGTTGATCAAATATTAACTATAATTAACTACTTAATTAACCAATTAACTAACACTTCAAATTATCAATAATAAAATACTCATGAGATCACAACTTCATTATTACTTCCTTCTATAACCATTGTTATTACCTTTAGCATGTGACAGTGATGATATTAATCGAATAACACAAAACTGATAAAAGCCAACTTTCATTGTACTAATACCATTCTACCAAACATCCACAATTAAGATAGAAGTTGAATAGTCATCAATTATGTTGAGTTCCTATATGTCTACAGAAATTGACAACACAACGATTTAAGCACAAGTTATTTCTTTTGATTACATAGGGCAAATAAAACTGTTAGAGTTACCCACTAATCATGCACAACGTACATGAACCTATGCTAGCATGGCAAGTTCTAAATCTCAAGATCCACCGTCGCTTCACAAGAGATTAACACCCTATCTTATATGTTCGCGACGCACATAAGACAAATACGCACAACCAATACTAGATATCATGCAATCATCACATACTAAAGTATTAAACAATTAACTAAAGAATTCCATAATAAATCCGTTGTAACCCCATGATCACGATTAGCCTATAATAGAACTTATCGCCATCATGGGTTCATATGAAATCATGACAAACAACACAAGAAAATAATAACTACACTAATTATATTAAAACAGAGTACGTCACAAGAGTAAATAAGTCAAAGCAAGAAAACTAGCATCCAACGTTACAACGAAACAAGAATCACAAGAATATATGCTTCCTCTTCGTTGCGGTGTGCTAAATCGGTCTTCTTCCTTATCTCCTTTGCTTCTTGCGTAAAACACAATCTAAAACATAATCTCCTTAATACTCTCTATGAAAAATGTCTCAAATCTACCTATATAATAGTCCCATAAAACTCAGATTACATAGAAGTTGGAAGCCATACAGAAGTAGAAGTCTAAAATAATTCAGCTTTTTTCCCCGACCTTGCGCGGCCGCTCAGCATTTCTGCGCGGGCGCGCAGGCTGCTGCGCGGCCGCTCAGCATTGCTGCGCGGGCGCACAGGACCCTACTGGAAAAATTCCAAGCTTGCTCCATTTCTTCGCCGTAATCTGCCCATTCCTTTCCTCTCGCAATGGTGAACACATGCCAAGGCTTATTCTTGATGATTCCTCCCCCGAAATGCAACTATTACCCTGAAATGCATAAACACTAGAAAAACGCATCAAATACACAAAATACTTGATTTCAAGACACCAATTTAAGCCATTTTAAGACGTTCTAAGTGGTGTAAAATGCCACTTATCACACCCCCAAACTTAAATCGATGCTTGTCCTCAAGCGTCACAGACTCAAAAACAAATACAAATATGCATGAATGCAATCTATATGACAATGCAACGATCCCCCTTACTATAATTAACCAACCCAATTGTTACCTCTCAACGAATGCAGTTAGACAACTAAAGATCAATAAACTCATGCAAACGGACATACAGCCAGAAACGTGGTGTGTGCAAATGCTTAACAGATATGCTTCGGAACTAGACCAATTACTATGACTAGACTATCTTCAAGGCAATCCTATGATTATACAAAGAATAAAAAATTCTAGGCACAAAGTGATATACAACACTACAAGAACTCTGGAGCTTACTACCGAATCGTGCTTTTTATTTACAACTCAAATGCTTATTTGACCGTGCAACGAGTGAGGTCCACAAAAGACTTATACAATGGTATCCATGTAACGAGCGTTAGGTTAGCGGATTCCAGACTCTAAAAGCCTTAGGTCACTAGGCACAAAGTCCCCTAAGAACTTAATAACTCGAATACCAAAGAGCCCACTCTTGATCAATTATGCAATTTTTTTTTTTTTATAACTTCTGAGCAAGTGCATTTCGCTCCGTCTTACTCAACCCTAGACTACTCGCAACATAAGCGAGCCGGCTACTAGCCATTTAACGCCTAGCCACAACTAGCAACAACTTCCATATTTTTTTCTCCAAAAATTTTTCTTTTTCATGTTTTTATCACTAAGAACCTATAATCGAATTCTAAGCATAATAAATAGATTGACCTTGAAAACAACCAAATCATAACAACAATCTAGCCCTTACGCATTCTTTAAGACTTAGTGGACTTACAATTGTTTCTAGCATGTATATCAACCTACACAACTTAATATCACTTTAATGCTATCACTACACTCGCATCAATATCACAATTCAGTCGATAAATCATTGCAAAAGGGATCATAGTAAATGCATGAGCTACATGACATTCATAAAAAAAAACTATATGGCATACATTATGCAACTATATGAACTAAACTATCATGAATATGCAACTAAATGAACTAAACTATCATGAATATGCAACTAAATGACACACACACAAATATTCCTTAACTACCACCCCCAAACTAAAAATCTTCACTGTCCTCAGTGAAAGTAGTAGAAAGGAACACAGGGTATACCTACTCGGAGTCATCATCATCATCACCCTCAGTGGGTGGAGTATCAGGCGGCGGGTATGCAGAGTCCTCACCAAAAACTGGCCACTGGATATCAGCTCCAAGGCCTCGAAAAGCAGTCCCTAATGCAAGGATGAGCTCCTAAGCAAACCTGCTCTGCGTCTCATACATGGCATCCATCCGCCGTGAAAGCCTCCTATACTGGGCATCACCCATCCCAGCACCCTCCTGAGCTCTCGAAGAACCAGCCTCACCACGCCCTGGCCTAGCCATAGTAGCACCTCGTGCTGGACGTCCTCCTGGAAGACGATAACCCAGCCCATGCTCCTCAGGCTCACCACCGGTCCACTCCTGCATCCCATTCAGAGTGCCAGAATCTATCGGAGCTGTTGGAAACTGCAACTGCTCATGAGCCGGCCAGTTCACTCCTACTGCTCGGCATAGCTTCGTAACCGTGGATGAATAAGGGATGTTCATATGCTTTGCTCCCCTCAAAAACTTCAGAATTCCTTGGTAGATAAACTCACCAAGGTCCACATAGTACTCATCATGCAGAATTCCCCACAACAACTGTGCTCTCTCAACTGTGACCTCGTGTGCATGTGAAGAAGGCAAAATATTAGCACATATAAATGCATTCCATGCACGGGTATACCTGTTCATGGCGATCGCCGGAAAGTGACGATACTCATTATTGGCTGGACTGCGGTTCCAAACTGTGCCCGGTCGACAGAGAGTCGCACAAATCAAATCCAAGTCAAAATCCTCAGCAGTCTTTTCATTCCAGTTCTCCTCCTCGGGCTTCCTCTCTCGCTGTCCAATCACACGGCGAATCACCGCAGGATGATAATCAACTGTTAGCCCACGGACTACAGAAAACCCATTCTTTTCAGCCTTCGCGTTCGCGTAGAACTCGCGAACAACGCTCATCGGTACTGCTTCGGGTGACTCACAAAAAGCTATCCACCCCTTCTCTGCAATCATGGGCAACAACTCACCATCCCTCCCTGATGGTAAAAACCCCCTCTCTTTCAGAATCGGCTTCCCCAACAGCCTAGTGTACTCCTCCTCCGCAGCTCTGTCAGTTAACCGAGGTCTTGCAGCAGTACCCCTCGATGAATCAGCAGTAGGAACTGTGCTGCTGCTGTCAATAATGCGTGCTCTCTTGGGTGCCATTGATTCGTGAATACAAGTGTGTAAGAACTGATTTTTGATGTTTGTGAGAGGGTTTAAGTGTAGGAAGTTTTGTGAGAGATATGTAGGATAGGTGTATGTATATATAGGGTATGGATTAGATTAGGGTTTGGGAATTAAGGGATAAAATGATTGGGTAGTGGGAATAATTCGTGGGTTTATGGGCTACAACTGTTTTTGTGTTTTATTTTTTTATTTTTTTATTTTTTTTTTCTGAACTGTAAAAAAAATCTGGAACTCGACCCCTGCGCGGCCGCTCAGCATATCTGCGCGGGCGCGCAGCAAGCTGCGCGGCCGCTCAGCATAGCTGCGCGGGCGCGCAGAGGGTCTCTGGAATTTTTTTTTTCAGCCCCTGTTTTCTGATTTTTTTGTGTTTTTGGATAGGTTATTAACTTCTAAGGGTTCCTGTAACAATAATTCATGGTTTGCCTCCCACGCAGCGCTTCTTTTTCGTCATTAGCTTGACATTCCGTACCTTTCTCAAGTAATCAACAAAATGGCACTAACCACCTCTCGGTTTGCCATGTCCCCATAGTAGTGCTTCAACCACTGACCGTTAACCTTGAATGCTTGGTCCGAATCATTCTCAAAAATTTCCACCGCTCCATGTGGAAACACAGTTTTGACAATAAAAGGTCCAGACCATCTTGATTTCAACTTCCCAGGAAAAAGTCGGAGCCGAGAGTTGAATAACAGAACTTGTTGCCCTGGCACAAATAACTTAGGATGTAGCTTTCTATCGTGCCACCTCTTCACCTTTTCCTTATACATTTTGTTATTCTCGTATGCTTGAAGTCGAAATTCATCAAGTTCATTAAGCTGAAGCATTCTTTTCTTACCAGCTGCATCTAAATCCAGGTTCAATTTCTTCAATGCCCAGTAGGCTTTATGCTCAAGCTCCGCCGATAGATGACATCCCTTACCGTACACCAACTGAAACGGTGACATCCCAAGTGGAGTTTTGTATGCTGTTCTGTAAGCCCAAACAGCTTCATCGAGCTTTAAAGACCAATCCTTCCTTGACGGACAAACAACCTTCTCTAGAATACGCTTTATCTCTCTGTTAGACACTTCCGCTTGACCATTTGTTTGCGGATGATAGGCAGTAGCTACTCGATGATTCACATTATAACGCTGCATCATAGAAGTGAACTTACGGTTGCAAAAATGCGATCCTTCATCACTTATGATTACCCGAGGCGTTCCAAACCTTAAGAAAATTTTCTTATGAAGAAAATTTAGTACTACCTTTGCATCATTTGTCGGTAAAGCTTTAACTTCGACCCATTTTGAGACATAATCGACTGCCAGCAAGATGTACTGATTATTGCAAGACGAGATAAAAGGCCCCATGAAATTAATTCCCCACACATCAAGACCTCGACTTCAAGCATCACATTTAATGGCATCTCATCCTTCCTTGACAAATTTCCCACTCTTTGGCAATGATCACACCTTAAAACAAACTGATGAGCATCCTTGAACAAAGTAGGCCAGAAAAAACCTGCTTGCAGAATACGAGCTACCGTCTTCTCACTTCCATAGTGTCCACCATAAACCGTGGAATGGCAGTCTCGTAATATCCCCTCCGTCTCACAGAACGGGATACATCTCCTGATGATCTGGTCAGCTCCCTGTCTAAACAAATATGGTTCATCCCACATATACCACTTCACCTCATGCAGAAACTTCTTCTTTTGAGCGGATGTCAAATTAAGAGGCATTATATTGCTGACGAGATAGTTTACAATATCTGCAAACCATGGTTCTTCCTCCTGAATTGCAAACAACTGCTCATCCGGAAAAGATTCATTGATTAACGTCCTATCTTGTGAAGTAGAATCGGGATTCTCCAACCTAGAGAGATGGTCAGCTACTTGATTCTCAGTACCTTTTCTATCTTTGATCTCTAACTCAAATTCCTGAAGTAAAAGCACCCAACGAATGAGTCTCGGCTTCGAATCCTTCTTAGAATAGTGGCATGATCAGTGAATACTGTTACTTTCGTACCAAGCAGATAAGATCGAAATTTCTCAAAGCCAAAGACTATAGCCAAAAGCTCCTTCTCAGTAGTGGTGTAGTTCAATTGGGCCCCATTTAAAGTCTTACTCGCATAGTAGACCACATGGAAGATATTTTTCTTGCGCTGTCCCAGAACTGCACCTACCGCATAATCACTCACATCACACATCATCTCAAACGGTTCTATCCAATCTGGTGCTATAATAACTGGTGCAGTGATCAAACTCTTCTTGAGAGTCTCGAATGCTGCCAAACATTCATCATCAAATTTGAAAGGCACATCTTTCTCAAGCAAATTGCACAACGGCTTAGATATCTTTGAAAAGTCCTTGATGAATCGCCGATAAAAACCCGCATGACCAAGAAAACTACGAATTCCTTTCACAGAATTGGGTGGGGGAAGATTTTCAATGACTCCCACCTTGGCCTTGTCCACCTCCAGACCCTTGCTAGAGACCTTATGCCCAAGGATAATGCCTTCACGCACCATAAAATGACATTTCTCCCAATTAAGCACCAAATTAGTTTCCACGCATCTTTTGAGTACGGCGCGCAGATTATTCAAACATTCATCATATGAGTGTCCAAAGACGGAGAAGTCATCCATGAACACTTCGACGTTATTTCCAATCATGTCAGAGAATATAGCCATCATACATCTCTGAAAGGTGGCCGGGGCGCCACATAACCCAAACGAAACTCTACGAAAAGCAAATGTGCCAAATGGACAAGTGAAGGTAGTCTTTTCCTGATCCTCTGGTGCAATACAAATCTGATTATACCCGGAATAACCATCCAGAAGACAAAAATACTCATGTCCCGCCAATCTGTCAAACATTTGATCAATAAATGGAAGAGGAAAGTGATCCTTCCTTGTGGCTTTGTTCAATTTCCTATAATCCATGCATACTCTCCATCCTGTAACTGTTCGAGTAGGGATGAGCTCATTCTTTTCATTTGCGACCACAGTGATACCTCCTTTCTTAGGTACACATTGTACGGGGCTCACCCACGAGCTGTCAGAAATAGGATAAATGATGCCTGCATCTAGCCATTTCAGAATTTCTTTCTTTATCACCTCCTTCATGATCGGATTCAGTCTTCGCTGCTGTTCCACAGTTGGCTTACTACCTTCCTCTAACAGAATTTTATGCATACAATATGAAGGAATTATCCCCTTGATGTGTGCTATGGTCTATCCTATAGCCGATTTGAATTCTCTCAAAATCCTTAAGAGCTTGTCTTCCTCACTACATGAAAGGTCAGCTGAAATAATAACAGGTAACATAGATGAATCACCTAAAAAAGCATACCTCAAGTGTTCAGGTAATGGTTTGAGCTCCAAGGTAGGTGCTTCCTCTATTGATGGTTTGAGCTTCCCTTCAGCGTTCTTGAGGTCATAAGTACCAAGAGATTCAAATGGTATGTCCAGCTTTCGCTTCCAGGGAGAAGCGTTCTGATATTGTAATTGCTCATTGCTATCTTCATCATCACTGTCAAATTCCCCCACTAAGGCCTTTTCCAATGCATCAGACATTAGCATGTGCTCGAGTTCCGAAGTAACCGCGGAATCAATCACATCCACTTTTAAGCACTTTTCATCTTCTGTAGGGAATTTCATTGCCTTGAATACGTTGAAGGTCACATCCTGATCTTGGACCCGCATAATAAGTTCTCCTTTTTGCACATCTATCAAGGTACGGCCAGTAGCCAAGAAAGGCCTCCCCAAGATTATGGGAATCTTCTTATCTTCCTCAAAATCCAGAATAACAAAATCTGCAGGAAAGAAGAGCTTATCCACCTTGACGAGCACATCCTCAACTATGCCCCTTTGGTAAGTAATGGAACGGTCAGCCAATTGTAGCGACATGTATGTGGGTTTTGGATCAGGCAGATCCAGCTTCTTAAAGATCGACAAAGGCATTAGATTAATGCTTGCTCCCAAATCACAAAGGCACTTGTCAAAAGTTAGATTGCCAATGGTGCAAGGAATGGTGAAGCTTCCTGGATCTTTCAGTTTTGGCGGTAACTTTTGCTGCAGAACAGCGCTGCATTCTTCCGTGAGAGCAACAGTTTCAAGGTCATCCAGTTTCACCTTCCTTGAAAGAATAGTCTTCATAAACTTCGCATAACTAGGCATTTGTTCCAGAGCCTCAGCGAAAGGTATATTGATGTGAAGTTTCTTGAACACCTCCAGAAACTTCCCGAACTGTCTATCTAGCTTTTGTTGCTGCAATCTCTTAGGAAAAGGTGGTGCAGGATAGAGCTGTTTCTCCCCTGTATTAGCCTCAGGCAGAGTGTGTTCAACAGTAGTCTTCCTTGGTTCCGCCGCTTTCTCCTTTTGCTTAGATTCTTCATCTCTAACTTCAGCTTCGACTTCTTTTGCCTTTTCAGCATCAGCTACTTTTCCAGACCTTAAGGTAATAGCCTTGACTTGCTCTTTAGCTTCCTTCCTGCCTGGTACTTCCGTGTCACTTGGAAGAGTGCCAGGTTGACGATTGAGCACTGCATTGGCTAATTGACCGATTTGATTTTCCAAGGTCTTGATAGAAACTGCCTGACTCTTGCACAACAGCTTAAGTTCCTCAAAATCAGCACTAGTAGGTGCAGCTGCACTTCCCTGTTGAGGATATGATTGCCTTATAGCATACTGCTGTGGTTGCTGGAATCCAGGTGGGTTAAACTGTTTACTCACTCCTTGCTGATATGTTGGCTGAATCGCATTCTGATTATTCCCCCAGCTGAAATTTGGATGATTTTTGTTATTAGGATGATAGGTCGCTGGCACAGGCTGCTGTTGTTGCTGATAATTATTCACATACTGAACAGATTCGTTGACAAGAGAACACTGATCCGTAGCATGAGAACCTGCACAAAGCTCACAAACCATAGCTATTTGATTAACTCCATACGTAGCCAGAGAATTGACCTTCATTGATAGCGCTTGGAGCTGGGCTGCAATAGCGGTGGCTGCATCAACTTCCAGAATACCTGCTACCTTGCCTGACATCATCCTCTGAGTTGGGTTTTGATGCTCATTTGCAGCCATCGTCTCTATAAGATTATACGCCTCAGTATAGCTTTTAGCCCATAAGGCGCCTCCAGCTGCTGCATCGAGCATGGGCCGAGATTGGGCCCCCAACCCATTATAGAAACCAGTGATCACCATCCAATCCGGCATTCCATGATGTGGACATTTTCTCAACATTTCCTTGTAGCGTTCCCAAGCCTCGCACATAGATTCTGTAGGTTGCTGCGCAAACTGAGTAAGAGCACTCCTCATAGCAGCAGTCTTTGCCATTGGATAAAACTTCACCAGAAACTTTTACGCAAGATCTTGCCACGTAGTGATGGACCCAGCTGGTTCAGAATGTAACCAGTCTTTAGCCTTATCCCTCAGTGAGAATGGGAAAAGCCTCAACTTGATAGCCTCATCAGTCACGCCATTATACTTAAAAGTGCTGCAGATCTCGACAAAATTTCTTATGTGCATGTTGGGGTCTTCAGTTGCCGCTCCTCCAAAAGAAACAGAATTCTGCACCATCTGAATAGTGCCCGGCTTGATTTCAAAGGTGTTAGCTTGAATAGCCGGATGAAGGATGCTTGACTGAATATCATCAATTTTAGGCCGAGAAAAATCCATAAGAGCTGGATCAGCTTGAACAATACGATCTCCCATGTTTATTGGTTCTTTCTGCTCAGCTCCTGAATCCGAATCCTCAAAATCTAACTTCTCCGGAATATCAAGAACTTCGTCTGTCTCCTCAGCTGTATCTAAAGTCCTCTTGCGAGCACGAGAACGAGTTTGCATAAACGCTTGCTAAAGTACCTGAAACATAACCGAAAAGAGTAAGTAACTATTATGTCCTAATCACTGAGTCCTAATGACCAATGATGGTAAGCACATAAAATAAACAAATACGCCGAGTCCCCGGCAGCGGCGCCAAAAACTTGTTAGGGCGAAAACACGTGCTAATATTCACGCAAGTATACGCGTTCGCAAGTAATATAGAATACTTTCTAGTTCGTTCCCTCAGAGACTCAGACTAATTTATTGTCTAATTAAACTCACTCACCAATGTATGATTACTTCTCAATGTTAAGATAATAACACTTAAAATTGTTGATCAAATATTAACTATAATTAACTACTTAATTAACCACTTAACTAACACTTCAAATTATCAATAATAAAACACTCATGAGATCACAACTTCATTATTACTTCCTTCTATAACCATTGTTATTACCTTTAGCATGTGACAGTGATGATATTAATCGAATAACACAAAACTGATAAAAGCCAACTTTCATTGTACTAATACCATTCTACCAAACATCCACAATTAAGATAGAAGTTGAATAGTCATCAATTATGTTGAGTTCCTATATGTCTACAGAAATTGACAACACAACGATTTAAGCACAAGTTATTTCTTTTGATTACATAGGGCAAATAAAACTGTTAGAGTTACCCACTAATCATGCACAACGTACATGAACCTATGCTAGCATGGCAAGTTCTAAATCTCAAGATCCACCGTCGCTTCACAAGAGATTAACACCCTATCTTATATGTTCGCGACGAACATAAGATAAATACGCACAACCAATACTAGATATCATGCAATCATCACACACTAAAGTATTAAACAATTAACTAAAGAATTCCATAATAAATCCGTTGTAACCCCATGATCACGATTAGCCCATAATAGAACTTATCGCCATCATGGGTTCATATGAAATCATGAAAAACAACACAAGAAAATAATAACTACACTAATTATATTAAAACAGAGTACGTCACAAGAGTAAATAAGTCAAATCAAGAAAACTAGCATCCAACGTTACAACGAAACAAGAATCACAAGAATATATTCTTCCTCTTCGTTGCGGTGTGCTAAATCGGTCTTCTTCCTTATCTCCTTTGCTTCTTGCGTAAAACACAATCTAAAACATAATCTCCTTAATACTCTCTATGAAAAATGTCTCAAATCTACCTATATAATAGTCCCATAAAACTCAGATTACATAGAAGTTGGAAGCCATACAGAAGTAGAAGTCTAAAATAATTCAGCTTTTTTCCCCGACCTTGCGCGACCGCTCAGCATTTCTGCGCGGGTGCGCAGGCTGCTGCGCGGCCGCTCAGCATTGCTGCGCGGGCGCGCAGGACCCTACTGGAAAAATTCCAAGCTTGCTCCGTTTCTTCGCCGTAATCTGCCCATTCCTTTCCTCTCGCAATGGTGAACACATGCCAAGGCTTATTCTTGATGATTCCTCCCCCGAAATGCAACTATTACCCTGAAATGCATAAACACTAGAAAAACGCATCAAATACAGAAAATACTTGATTTCAAGACACCAATTTAAGCCATTTTAAGACGTTCTAAGTGGTGTAAAATGCCACTTATCACTTGCTTTACTGAGAAGACAAGTGACAGATTCTGCACTTGATGAGTTAAAGTCAGCTAGGTACACATTTCCTTTTCTCACTCCAGTGAGAACCACTTTATTGCTCCTTTTGTTTGACACAACACAGGCTTCTGAATTAAAGGTTATTGAATTGCCTTTATCACAAAGTTGGCTGATACTCAACAAATTATGCTTGAGACCATCCACTAAGGCAACCTCCTCAATAATGACATTGTCTTTAGAAATCAAGCCATAACCCACAGTATAACCCTTGCTATCATCTCCAAAAGTAATACTTGGGCCAGCTCTCTCCTTGAACACTGTGAGCAGGGTAGAATCTTCAGTCATGTGTCTTGAACAACCATTATCCAAGTACCACAGATTCTTTCTATTTCCCTGCACACATCAAAACAAAATCAAGTTGATTTTGGTACCCAAGTTTCCTTGGGTTCTTCCTTGTTAGCTTTCTTCTTTTGTTTCTTAGGTTTGATCTCATTTGACTTGGGGAAATCAGATCTATCCTTAGTCATCTTAGTTGGACCTTTGAAACCAGTCATTAAAACAGAATTATCATGCACATTTTGATTAACAGGAAAAGGTATGTTGTTTGCAAACATGTTATTCCAGTAAGGCATGCTAAATGGCATTTGAGGCATACTAAATGCAGCATAATAAGGATTAGGTGCAAATGGCATATTAGCAAATTGTGCATTCATATTCTGTGCAGACATAACATTCATAGGCATAGAAGGCATGCCATTCATGTTGGGAAAAGAAGATGGTACAGATAAAGGAGTAAGCATAGCAAGTTTGCAATTAACAGACAGATGATTAACACTACCACACTTAACATAGATTTTTCTTGGAGCATATTTATCAGGTATTTAGTTTTTATGTTTTTTAATCCCTACTTTCCCATTTCTATTATTTTTCTTTTTAGTTTCTATTTTAACCTCAATCTTTTCTAATCTATCATTCAATTGCTTGATAGACAGATGACCAACATTCACTTTCTTCTCCTTCTTCACTTGACTTGATTCTCCTGGAACAAAGTTTTTGGAAACTGATCCATACTTTTCATTTAACTTGGCAAGTTTGGCTTTGCTCATAGGTTTGCTCACAGCCGATGGATGAGGATTTGTGTCACTCGATGGATAATACTTTTAATTATCCGACGGATGACTCTCATCATCCGTCGAGTCCACATCTGTTAGCAATCCTTTAACCAAATTGGATTCCAGCTTCTCCTTACTCTTTTTCCAGGCTGCATCACAAAAGGACTCAATACCTTGAACTTTGGTGATTTGAGCATGAACATCTCTAGATGATTTCCATGTCTTAATCACCTCATGTTCTCGTTCAAGTTGCTTCTTCAAAATCTCTTCTTTCTTCAAGGACTCAGTTAATTCCTCCTTAGTAATCTTACATTTTATTCTCAATTTCTCAAATTCAATAAACTGATACTCTAGCACATTATTTCCCTCACTTAAAAACATATTGTTTTCTTTGATTATAGCATTTTCCTTAGTGAGAGACTTAAGTGTAACACACAAATGATATATTTATGTAGACATGTCATTAATTGCATCATTACAATCAGCTTTAGATAAATGTGCTAAATTAGTGGTGATTACCTGATTACTTGAAGAACTTGTTTCTGTTTTATCAGATTTGGCCATTAAGTCTAGATTTACATAGCTGACATCTTCATCCTCATCCAAACCATCTGCTTCCCAGTCATTTTCTTGTGTAATAAAAGCCCTTTCCTTTTTTTTGAGCACCTCAAAATACTTCTGTTTATAATCCACAGGCTCAAACTTCTTCTTGCTAGAATCTGACTTTCTACACTCACTGGCAAAATGCCCTACCAAACCACATTTGAAATATTTGAATTTTGATTTATCCACCATGTTTCTATTTGGCTTAGCTGCTCCAAAGTTCTTCTTGAACTTGATCTTGGTAAATCTTCTGGAAAGGAATGCAAGATGTTCATCAATATCATCCATATCATCTTGGCTCAAAGCATCTTTATTTTCAGCTACCAGCCCCTTGCCCTTGTTTTCACAGACCTTTGTAGTAGACTCAACAGCTTATACCTTCACTTCCTTCTCCTTTTTCAACTCAGCAACCAATGCTATGGACCCAACTTTCTTCTTTCCTTTCTCCATCCTCTCATCTTGCTCTATTTTAAGCTCATAAGTTTTCAGGATGCCATACAGTCTCAGGTAAACTCCTTGTAATCCTGAGAATTTCTCAGTGAGACTGTCATTGGTTTCCATTCCTTTGGAAGATATCTAAGGAACTTGAGATTGGAGTCTTTTGTCTGATAGACTCTTCCATGCAACTTCAGAGCATTTAGTATTTTTTGAAACCTACTAAATATGTCGGTGAGAGTTTCACTGTCTTCACAATGAAAGTGCTCATATTGCTGAATTAGCAGCTGCATCTTATTTTCTCTAACTTGCTCAGTACCATTACAGATAATTTGGATGGTGTCCCAAACCTCCTTGGCTGTCTTGCAATTGATGATGTTGTCAAACATGTCACCATCAACTCCATTGAATAAAATATTCATGGTCTTTTTATCCTTCCTGACTTGCTCAATATCAGGATCTGACCATTCATGCCTAGGCTTGGGGACTGAAGGCTCATTGCCAGTAGCAGCTCTCATTGGAACATGAGGACCTCTCTTTATGTAATCAACATAGGCCTCATCTTGAGAAAGAAGATGTAGGTGCATCTTCACCTTCCAGTGACGATAATTGTCTTTATCCAGAAATGGAATTTTGACTCCAACATCCTTCTTGTTCATCTTGCTATTTTGTTGTGATCTTTAAACTCTTTGTACTTCAAGAGCTTGCTCTGATACCAATTGTTATTCCCTAATAATACAACAAGAATTACAGAAGGGGAGTTGAATGTAATTTTGGCTTCTTTTTGGGATTTATGAAAAATGGTTCTAACTCAATTTATATCTAACTGTTTGATTTGCAAAGTGCGGAATTACAGAGTTAAGTAAATCAAACATAAAGTAGTAAAAACTCAGGTCTTTAAAACTTTCTGGTGGATTTAAAGAATACAGCTTACAAATGTTTCTCTGATAAAAATGTGTTTGCTTAGTTAGTTGGTTCTTCTAGCTACACTTGGTTTATATATCGCGAAGTTTACATGATAATAAGACAAGATAATAAAACAAAACCTATCAAGTCTAACTCCATGCTGCTTCACTTCTCTATTCCAGCATCTTTGAATATCTTCATAATAGCATGGAAATGGTAATGCTTCTTTGTTCTTAAACGCTTCTAAACAGGCTGCCACATTCCTTTTGCAAATACTCGACGCATGTGACTGTGTTGTCACTGTCAACAAATATTTGAATTGATCATCCGTCGGGTACATGCTTGTTATCCGTCGGGTAGCCTTGTTGATCATCCGTCGGGTAGCTTTGTTGATCATCCGTCTGGTAGCCATTTATCACTTGACTCCATTTCATTTGTGCAGAATTACAAGACATCTTATTTTTACATTTAATCAACCTATTCTGCACATCTACTAGCAGTCTACATGATTCATAAGCTACTACAGAATCTATACAAAGTTGTTTGCAGAAATGTGTTATAATACTTATTGTTACATAAGATACTCACCCGGTGGATATCAATTAATCATCCGTCGGGACTATATTGAATCATCCGTCGAGACTATAATTGATTATCCGTCGGGTGCTACAAAATTCACTAAGTTAAATCTATTAAGGTGTTTTGTTTAGTTTATCATCAAGTACACAACATATTCCTAGCAGTATAACATGTCTAACATGCTAAAACAAAATTAACTTATATTATAGATCTCAGTTACTGCTTTATTAAACTCAAACTAAAAATAATTTGTTGGTTGATATAATATGGGTCTATCGCGCTAAAGCTCAATTAGTGTATAATATGGGTTTGACCTTCCTAAGTCAAAACTTATGTACTCATCATAATTTTTAATTTTACCATTTTAACCAAAAATATTATATAAACACCCAAACATAGATACCTGACCTTATTCAAAATTTAATAATATTTTAGTTAAAATAATATATAATTAATTTAAACTATAGACGGACTTACTTATTTTAAAATAAATTAAAAAAAATGAATTATAGAAAGAAGTAGTGTAATAATAAAAATAAAGGAAAAAGTAAAATAAAAAATAACTCGCACGGGGATACAAACTACATGTACAAGGTACTACTAAAATAACGGTAAAATAACAATAATGTATGGCGGATACAAAAAGAAGGAACAATATATTGAGGATTCAAAAAAGAGGAACGTTAGACAGAATATGTTATCCTAATTTTGTGTGTATACCACCGATTGTAATTGGAGGCGGGGGGGAATGGTGAGACAAAGCCCTGAAAAGATGGAGGAGAGCAGCACGAGTATGTTTAGCCCCAGGTTCAGATCTGTTGCTGAAATGGCTGGTTGGGATGAAGAAACTCTTTTAGTTGCTAGTTTAGTTGTTGAAGACACCCCCGACCGTCTTATTAAACACAACAGGCGCACTCATTTGCACTTGAAAACCTCTCCTCCCTCTAATTCTACAAGGTACCCTTCCTTTTGGATGGATGAATCTATATACTGTAATTGTGTAGATTTAATTCAATTATACCTTCAATTCTTGTTTGGTTAATATTTGTCCATGGCCTTTTCCAGAAAACGCAGGCTTCAGAGGAGGAGTCCTGCTTCTGTACCCGTCACACTTCTTCATCTTGATGTTGCTGATGAAACCCCTAACAAAGGTAACTTCTTCTTCCTTCTTCTTCTTTTTTGTTAAATAAGTTGTTACTATTATTATTAGCTCCATCTCTTTTCCTCTTTCTTATTTTTTATTGATTTGGTTTTTAGGGAGTGAAAAGAAGAAAAAACAAGTGGAAAACACTCCCACTTCTTGCAACAAAAAGGAAGATTCTGCTGCTATTCCGTGTATGGATAAACTCCGTGAAGAACTTTCTTGTGCTGTAAGTGCTTTTCCGGTTTGCTTATGTTACTCTATTTACATACATATATCTTGTTTTCAGTCTTTTTAATTTTGAATAATGCTGCTGTTTGTAAATTTCAATTGTCGAATAAAATTCACTTGGCAGATCTGTCTAGAGATTTGCTTTGAACCTAGTACAACTCCATGTGGACACAGGTACAATCATATAATCATTTTTTGGGGTCAAGTAGTAGTTCAATTTTGGGTAAATTGATTTTTTTTTTTTTCAGTTTTTGCAAGAAATGTCTGCGGTCTGCTGCTGACAAGTGTGGAAAGAGGTGTCCCAAGTGCAGGCAGCTTATCAGGTGGCTTTTATTTTTTAATCATACTCTTGCTAGTCTATATAATACTGCAAACATAACTGTTAAAACATCTAGTGTATGGCCACTTGCTTGGTTTTTGCAGTAATGGGAGATCATCTTGCACTGTCAACACCGTTCTTTGGAACACTATACAACTCTTGTTTCCAAAAGAAGTTGAAGCAAGGAAATTAGCTGGAACTGCTGATACTCAAGAATCCAAGCAACAACGTTTGGCAACACGTAACAGAGACCGGAGGGTTATCCCCTTGGCCTTGAATGATGATTTAGAGACGGAACTTGAGAGCTCGGCAAGGAGGAGGAGTAATCAAAATTTGAGAAATCGGGCTTCTGGAATATTGACAAGAAGAGCAAGCGAAGATGCTAGAAATAGGGTACGGAGAAGAGAGCAGCACTTGGCTGTTCAAGATGAGGACGCTGCTTTGGCATTGAGACTGCAGAGAGAAGAGTTTATGGAAGCTTTTAGGCCATCTGATGAACAACCAGCAGCACCACAACAACAAAGAAACTCCTCCACTCATGTGGCTAGAGCTAATTTGAGAGCTATAGCATCAAGAGCCATGAATATTCGTGTCAGAGGGCGACAAAACTAACGCCTAGACGACCCCTATTCGTTTGTTGAATAATGTCTGAATAATTTTGTGTGGTACTTTGTGTTCAAACCCCAAGGGCAAAAGAATTCCTGAATTTGTGTCATTTTTTACGTGAATTGATCTTTGAATAATTACCTTGTTTGATTACAATAATATTATAGGGATATGAAGCTTGACCCATAAAGCCCCATTTTGACTGTCTTTTTTCTTTTGTAATATTAAATATTTCTGTGAAATAGTCTGAGATCAGAACACTCAATATTGTATTTGGTTTTGTGTAATTGCTGGTTTTATGTTTGCTTGGGGAGACTGTTGGTTTTTCTTGAGAAAATTAAATGTTGCCTGCCAAGATATTTGTTTTATCTGCTTGCCAATTGCATATCCCCGGAAAAGAAGATGCTTGACAAGACTTGCACGGTTTATAAAAGTTGAGCAGCTTGACCTTTTGGTATTTGTTCAATTTTTATATTTCATTTGTTCCTCTAATATTTTTCATTGTATTATCATGCACACTCACAGCTTACAGAACGATTAGGTTCTCGTATCTATGTTTTAAAATGATTAGGTTCTGGTATCTATTTTTTGTCTTTGTTCACAGTGAAATTGATTTCCTGTGGCCAAAGTCACAAATTAAATCTAGGTGGTAAGGTACTAAAATGTGGTGCGACTCCTTTGTTTGCGGGGATTCTTTGGTAAGCCAACCAATTCCCTATCCCACGCACCCTCGTATTCGATACTCGAATTTTTGAAGATGCTTAATTATTTATAATATCCCACCTCAATTTTTTCTTTTACATAATTTGTACAACAAAATTAAATGATTTGATATAAATTGTTGTGATTTCGATGCATATATCATATATTTGTATCAATTTGTAAAAAAATATTAGTTTTGCTACTAGATTGTCTCATTCTTACCATCAAATATATATTTATAATATTATTATGTATGCCGTATCCCGCCGCACCCGAATTCCCATAATTTTGAATTTACCGAATTTATGTATTCCCGTACTACGTACCCGAACCCGCACCCGCACTCGTACTTCTTAGTGCATAACAAGTCGACGCGACATGATCTACTATCTGAGCTCCCAAGTTTAAATTGGAAACTTGCACGGGCTCGCTCTAGTAATAGCATTTTGGATGTGATTTAAGATTTTTTTTCTATTGAAATTCATGTAGTGCTGTCAATGAATCGGGTCTCGATCGAATCACCATTAATCGATATCACGATCCATTAATTCTTACTGGATTTGAATTGGATCATAGCTGAATTTTTTGAAACATGATCTATATCCGAATATGTTAGGATCATGAATTTTCAGATCGGAGCTAAATTTTATTAATATTTAAGAAAAACCTTCACTTATATATATAAAACTAACAAAATAACACGAGTTATTTTCTAGAATTGTTTTTATGTATCATGCAATTATAATGTTCTTAGTTGTTTTATTATTTGTAAATGTTGTACTACGTCTAAAATATATCAAATATAAGTTGATTATTTATCAATGTGTATTATTTTCATACAAGACATTACAAAATTACACAAGTTTCTAATATAGCTCATTAACCAAAATATATATGTTCTTGTTTGTGTTGTATAATTTGTATTTAATGAATAAATATAAATAGGGTAGTCAGTTGTTATGGATAAAAACTCAGGGGTATATTAATTGTTGTATTTATTACTAAGGTTCGGGAGCTCAAGACCTTCAATGACTGCTCTCGTGTTTCGTAGTTTAACTCTGCATTTACGAGATGCCTACGTATCTCCGTAAGTTAGAGAATCAAGCCGAAAAACGTAGTTCTGTTTGTGGGGGTGAGGCCCCTTATATAGATGTTGGAAGTCCTTGAATTGGACTTGGGTTAGGAGACTTGGTGGACAAGTCTCAGAATTAGAATGGACTTTGGAGTCCTAGGAAGTAGGAAACTGATTCCTTATCCTATCAGGTCCCTTGGGGGCTAATCTACAAGGATTTATATCTTCATTGGGACTCATCTTAATAGCTGATTTTTCCTTTATTAATTAATTATGAATAAATTAATATTCAGGGTTTTGGGTCCTTTCCAATTGGGCTTCGTTATTGGACCGTATCTGGTCTTAACCAATTATATTCCTAGGCTATTTTTGGGCCCCTATCAAGGGTCTCGGGCCTCCTCTAATGGGCTTAACCGCCAGCCCAATGTTAATGCAATTAATGCGATTTAATTATGCAATCAGGGTTTATTTTATTCCCTATCATTTGCCCCCCAACTTCTGGGAAACCGTAAAAGATTTCGCAGAAGTTAAGTTCATTCGTTCCCTTACAGGGTAACGTTTTGGCGTAAAGTGTGGAGGGACCTACACATTTACAACGATTTGCCTTGTACACGGATTCAGGGTTGTTTTAAAACTTCCCTATTATTTTCTTACCTTTTTCCCTCTTTTTAGGAATTTTCTGGTATTTCTCAGGAATTTTCCCCTAATTTTTCTGGGATTTTTCAGAATTTTTCAAAAAAAAATCAGCCCTTTTTCGACTAGGATCCTAGTCGAAAATTCAACCTGGATCCTTGTCGTATATTTGGTCAGCTCCTAGGTCATGGTCGAAGAATTTCGACTAGGATTCATGACTAGGATTTCGACCTATATCCTAGTCGAACTCACGACCTGGATCCTGGTCGATATTGTAACGCCCCCAAATCCGGGGTCAGAGGATTTGGTCGTCACTATGAAACCTCAATCCAAATCAAGTTGTTTAATCAATAAACAAATGTCAGCGGAAGATATTTATCATCTATGACCCCAAACTAATCCAAGATCTTTTAAGGTTACAGTTTTAGAAACAAGATATCCAAATTCCACAAATAAATTTTTCACTTTCTTTTCAAACTCTTTTCAATAATTCTCAATCTCAAACTTAACCCGTTAGTATAACTTCGAAAAGAAGTATACTAGGCCCCACTATAAAATATACTATTATAATATAATATAATATAATATAATATAATATAAACAACTTTACACAATAAAACTTACACTATCCCGCAAACTCTGGAACAACCACCTTCCAAGAGCTTCTTCTTTGCTTCCTCGAATTACGCGGCTAAACAGTGCGAGCTAATCCTCACTGGAGGTTAAATTTGAAAACAGGAAATTATGAGCGAAAGAAATGCTCAGCAAGATCATTGTAATATATATATATATATGGTTGTTTTGATATAAAACCGACATCTGCAATAGCGCAGGATATTTTAAAATCATAATTGCTGAAACATAAATTTTATTAAAAACCGGATAATTATTTCTCATTATATTCAAAACTCTTTTTTGATACTTTCGAGCGAAATGCTTCAGCAATACTTTGAATCTTGACGAGAATAAAACTCGTAAAACAATGTTTACGGAAATATCGTAAACAACAATAACAAGAAGCAATGACTATGGATTGAATCATAAACTTTATTCAAAACCGAACTCTTGATATTAATACTCATTTTATTGTCATATCAAATTAGATATCAATATGAACTTTGATGCCCACAACATCCCACACTGAAAACATCAATCATCTATACTAATACCACCTTTGATATTTAACAACAAAGTAAGTATCAGCATAAATCAAAAATTGAATCAAAACTGCATTTCACCTGTTATTCAAAACCAAAGCAATTGATAAACCATTCCTTAGAAGATTATAAAAAGCAATATAATAATTTATATTGGAATTCTCGAATGACGGTGTGTTGTCGCCAGTGATCTGCCGCGGAGCAACACCGGTATGCCGAAGCATATCCAACTAAACAAATGGGGCACCCAAGGCACATATCGGCCTAAAGGTATTATATCCTGTATAATACCTAAATCTCCGCTGTACCGCCGCCACGACCTCTTACGCAATTTGTGATCATCCAATCTTAAAACGTTTTATTGAGAGGGGTCATAATACTCGACACCCTTATAAATTTTATTCGCCCATTTACTTGGGCAGAAAACCCAAAACAACGTCATCTTTCTCAAAATCCAAAACATTTATAAATTCGATAGTTGGATAGGTAAAACACTTGACAATTCTGAACATATAATAGCAGATAAGTACTTGCATAAACAGAATCATTTATTTCAGCGATATGTAAAACATTTATCTATACAGAATTGAGAATAGGGAAAGCAATACTTGCATAATAGCGTTCAATATATATATATATATATCACTTGAATAATAAGTGATGATAAGGATACTTGTCTTTGGATTTTTAGCATTTAGTCACACTCGTAACATCACAATTATCATAGTTTAGCATCTCGAGACATCACCATCTTTTATTCCAATAATTCACTGATACGCTGCTCCTGCGATTGCTAGAAGCTTGATAGCCAACACTATTCCGTTTCACTCTTTATCCAACATCTTGTCCTGATCAACTCGAATGATCCGCATCTATAATTAAAATATACAATTTTAATCGCCTAAACGATAATAACTCGACGAACTGCGCATCAAAATCCTATCGTTTACCCAGACGATAGCCCACACATAAAGAAGACAGTCAAATATAAGACTCTTGATCCACGTACACACGTAATTTACATAGCACGTAAACACATACCTCACGTATCATATAATTCAAATCACATATGACTCGGTTCGTGAAACATTCGACTCGGTACGTTTAAAACTGAAATCGGGTCAAAATATGATTTATCGATAAAAAATCGACTCAGAATCATTCATAAAATAAGCGACCTTTTGAAACAAAAGGATTTGGGTCTCAAAAGTATTTTAATGAAAGCGAAATATTTTTCTTAGTCTATACGCGTTCGTTTCGTATTAAACGGACGAACGGTTTATTTTTTACGAATAAAATACTAATAAATCAATTAATAATAATATTAATTTATTTTTAAATACCTAGATATATTTTTTAAAAGCTCAAAATAATTTTTAAATCATTATTTAGAAAAAATCAGAATTAAAAATGATTTTTCCATAATTTTTGGAATTAAAATAAAAATTAATACAAATTATCTAAATAAACTGATTAATTATCAAAATAATTAATCAATCTAAATAACTAAATTTTTTGGATTTTTGAAAATAATAAAATAAAATAATTTTTTTGGAATTTAAAATAATTACATAAATAATTTTTAGAATTAAAAATAATTTCTAAATGATTTTTTTTGAAATTAAAAGAAATGATTTTTGAAATAAGAAATGATTTTTTTTAAATAAATAAATAAATAAATAAATGCAAAAACAGTTTTTGTAGTTGACATCGTCTTCCTCCTGGGATCAGAGTGTGGCAAAACAGGCGTCCGCGAGTATGAACACGACCGGAGTTATTGAAGAACACCGCCGGAATCTGGGAAAACCCAGAAAATGGCTGGTGAGCTTCGAACTCCCGATCAAGCTCCGACAGGCACCTTAGAGGGTCAAAAACATGCGAATCAATTCGGGTTTCACAGCCAATTCATTCTAAAACATCTCCTATCTCACCTGGAAACCTCATTCATCCAAATTCAATCCGTAAACCATATTCCGATCAAAATCCGAGCAAAAACTCGGAATAATCCGGCGAAAACGTAAATTCTTGATTCCTACACCAAATTCGACGACTTATATACGAATTCAAAGCCCTGGACACATAGAATCAATTTATACAAATAAAATCAATCGAACTAACATCAATAATCCAGAAATCGAGAAATAAAAAGTATCAAAAACCAAGAACTCGTCTATACCCATTTAGAAATCATACGATACAAATAAATAATAAAATCGACTCAAAATTACCCCAGGAAGCTTACTCTATCATCTAATAAATCAAACAATCAGTCAAAATCATAACTCGAATTCAAGCTCAAGAACACAAATTTGAATTAACTCAATACTCAACCTTAGATCGTGATTTTGATATCAAAATGATGGTCTCTTCACGAGCTTTGATTTGGTTCAAGCATCATCAAAAACGGTTCATCCATACTCCCAAAATCATTCGATTTATGTTCTTGAATGAATTATACCCCCACAATTTGTTCTTGACTTTTGTTTTTAATGAAAAATAAAATGAAATAAAAGAATTAATGGGCTATTTATATTTTCTGAAAAATAAATACCCCAAAATCAATTTAAGGTGTTTTTATTCCCATAATTAAAATAATTAAGCCCCAAAATAATAATTAAGGGGAATAATTTTAAAAGTGATACAATATAAAGTTTGTATCAAAATTTCCCAAAAATTGCGAATAATTCAAAAATGCAAAAATAATGGGTATTTGAAATGCGTATGATTTTATAAAAACAAAAACATGAATTTTGTGGGCTTTGACGTCCCGGTGGGGTCCCGGTCCGTTGATTTTTGAAAAACAGAAACGATTCCTAATTTAACATAAAATCCCGAAAACACATAAAATACATTCAACACACATAAAACGATTAACGCAAATAAACACGCGTCCAAATTACAGATCGATTCATATAAATGCATTTTAAAACACATAACCAGTATCCCCTTGGATCATATCGGATCCGAAAATAGATTATTTAGTCGCTAAGTAACTGTAAAAAGTGATACAATTTAGTATCAGATTTGGATAATTATTAAAACCAGGCTTCATATAAAACATTTTATACAAAAATAATGTAAAATATCCCGTCTCTCTAGAATACGGGTTTTATTGATCTACCGAAATGATTATCGTATCAAAAGTTCTGCGCCGGGACTTGTACGGGTGAAACCGTAATCCGAATCGAAAAAGTTAAAACACGGAAAATGTCCGGAATTATCATATTAGGTTAAGAAGGAGTTTTCCTGTAACACCCCCAGATCCGGGGTCGGGGATCCGGGTCGTCACGGTCTTTCTTTCCACAATATCACTTCACTTAATTAATAATAAACAACCTTATGCTGTGACCCCACACTAACAAACACCACAACCCGTTATAGTCTCAGAGATGAAATTCAAATAAGTACAAGTCTTTGAATCCACAATTTAAAAGTTATTACAACCCAAAATGATTACTTGATAAATTTACAGTTAATTGCCATTATCTGCCACAAGTTATAATTATACATAATTGATTCTCAAAAGTAGATGGTTTGATCTACAATAGATCTACCTCTGCAGCTATAGCAGCTGCAACATCATCGGGAAGACGCGGGACACTTCCCACACGCTTGCGCTGGGTCTGGCCATCTTTCCTAACTGTTGTTGTGTGATGAAGAAATAAAGCAAGAGTGAGCCTTACAGCTCGCAAGATAATATATAGTGATAACAATAATATAAGTATCTAAATGGATACTTACTAGAATCTTTTATCAAGTGTAAGATAATTACTTACTAGATATAAGTAAAAACAAGGGATGAAGTTACCAAATACTTCACTACACTTATATCATTTATAAAGCTACTTGAACTACCACTGTTCAAAGTATAATGAGCTTTCAACAGTTCATCACATAGATGAGACTACCAGACAAGATTTGAATAGATTAAACCTTTGAAATATTATTAAAGGAAATTAAGTCATGATATACTTCATTAAGTTCTGATATATATATATATCCACATATACATCTTCTTTATACATTTCCTGAAAACCTCTGTCATGTAAAGTATGAACAGAATTGCAATATCCAATAAATTTGGAAAGGAAAAGAATTTTGGATAAACCAGATATCTTGCTGATCAGGCAAAGATACCAATAAGTAACCTTTTCTACTAGTAGATGGACGAATTCCCCACTGGTCATCACCCTGGTCGTAATAGGACCTTATGCTGGACTGCCACTCAGCCACTTATGCATTTGATGGACTCCCACTGAGCCACTTACACTATCATGGACGCCCACTGAGCCCATGTTGCTTATGCCGACTCAATAGATGGACTTACTTCCCGAACGTTGGGTAAGTAATCAATTCATTTACCAAAACTGCAACCTTGTTGCGAATATAAAATACACCACAGAGCCGGATCCCTCAGGTTTTGAGCGAGTATTTAAATCCCCTTAAGAAGGAAGATCTTAAATATAAAAATGAGTTTTGGGATCCGCTCTAACTTTTAAAAATCATTTTTGAAGACTCGAAAACACTTTAAAGAGTGTTTGGAGTAAAGCTGATTCAATGAAGTAAATCAGTCCCCAGTATATTTAGAAAATGTCTGAATATTATTATTTAAATAATATTCCCATAAAGAATAATCTTTATAAAAATAATTGAAGTAGAAGTATTAAAACTTATACTTGAAACGAGTATTAAATAACCAAAGATATACTTATACGAAAGTACTATCTTTATTTGAATAATCAAAGATAAGTTTGATTATCGACACCTTATTCTTTAATAAAATAAAGAACATATCTCAGCAAATAATCGGAGTCAGAGATCCTCAAATGAATATTCAAATAATATTCATTAAATAATATAAACTGAGTCATAAGCCCTCGAATGAATATTCAAATAATATTCAATAAATAATATAAAAGAGTCATAAGCCCTCGAATGAATATTCATAATAATATTCATTTTATAAAATAAAGAAGTCATAAGTCCTCGAATGAATATCATAATAATATTCATTTAATACAATAAAGAAGTCATAAGCCCTCGAATGAATATTCATAATAATATTCATTAAATAAAATTAAGTTATCGAATAAACCTTATTCGATTAATAGTTTTGAAAACTATAACCATATATATATATAAATATATATGTATATATATACATATATACAAAATCTACTCGGGATCCTCGGCTCCCGGTTTTAGAAAATGTTTTCACCTTTTGGGTCCCTATACTAAGGGTATATGCAAGTTACCGCTATCCTCTAGCATAGGTATTATCAACTGAACCAATCAGATATATATGGCAAGAATACGAAACAGGCATGCATATGTACCATATAACATGTTACAATATATTGCAAGAATTTGCTATAACAAATATGCATTTAACGCAAGATCATGCATATACACCAATACATCACAACAACAGTTATAACGGGTAGAAAACTTGCCTGAGCGACTGGGGGTTACGAATGGCTCGGGACGAGTCTGGTAACCTATAAACAACAAGTAAGTTGGAATTAAACCAAAGTCACTTGTAAATCTATACTCTAACCAACTCAGACTCTAACGCTCGTTTTGCGCTTACTGATTCTCTTAAGTCACTCGAGTACCCTCGGCTCCACCATTTTTAATAATTTAACCTTTAGGAGTTTTAAGGCGATTCCTTCGCGAGTGTCTTACCAACTGCCTAACACACTTACCATAAATGTTTCATACATTAATTAACCCTTTTTTGGTCTTTAACCTATGTTTCAAAGTAAGGCGAGGGGAAAAGTTTCGTTCGCGAAACGCCGTTACTTGAAACGGTCGTTTCTCCTAAACCGTGCATCAGAATCGAACGAACTACATATCAAAACGAAGCTCGTAACATGAGCTATCTAAAAATGGCAATGGTCATAATCTAGCAGGGGGTTCTCGGGTCCTAATGTTATGCACAAAAACAGTCTAAAGAAAATCGGACGTTACGACGGCTATGTTTACGCGATTTCCCAAATTTAAACCAATTCAAACAACCACAATTTCAACTCCAATTCACAACCCAATCAAACCTCCATCTAAACTAAATTACAACAGCCCCAAATCAACTCAATATTACCAATTTATTCATCTAAACCAAGTCAAAAAAATGTGACCAAGAACTTCAAATCTAACAAGCATCACTCCTAACTCCAAAATCAACAAAACCACTTACTAAACAAAGCTCTATCATGAGTACACACTCATTACACTAACCCATCATCTAACATTATGAAATCCAAACCAACAAAACTTAATACTAAGGGTTTGAGAAGTTATACCTTCCTTGGAGAGTGGAGAATCACTTAGGAAGCCTTAAATAACCACTAACTATCTCTACTAAGCTTGGATCTTGAAGAAACCTAAGAAAACACAAAGTTAGTTTCTTGAAAACACTATTCACCAAGAACTTTGATGAATTAATTAGCTATGTTAAACATGGAATCTTGAGCTTAAACTTATGGCTCATCTTAGTTATGAATTATGGAAGCTAAAGAAACAAACCTCTTGATTTTTGAAGGTGTGTAGCTAGGGTTTTGAAATTCTCATCCTTGCATTTCTTCAAAAAGCCGAGAGCAAGATGAAGAAGAAAAGAGAGATTTTTTTGTTTTGCCTTGTTTTGCTTTTGGTTGGTTGATTTTTGTGTTGTTTTAGGTTAATTACTTAATTAACCTTGATTTTGTGTGGTTAATAACCATCCACATCTCCTTCCTCCTTATGTCATGCCTATGTCATGCTGTGATGTCATCTTTCCCTCCTTGTCCCCTTCTCATTGGTTGGGTGACATCACTCTCTCTAATCCCTTTGATTAACTTCCTAATTGTTTGCCTAATGACCGCTGATCTGTTATACGGTTCGCTTAACTTTCATTCTCGTTTATCGTTTGAAGGATCATACCCGGGATCTTATTACTTAGGTTCCCTTAACCTTTCTCAATACATTATATTCCTTTTTATGATCCTCTATTATAATCCTTTAATTTAAATCCTTTTTATCCTGTTACCTTATACTCAATTCTCTCCGTATCTAGTGGATTTCCGGGAAAAATCAAAGTGTTCGGATTTGGATTCTGACGATCTTTACATACACTTATATCCCATATAAAGTACTAATAAAATCTCAGAATATCCATATCAGAACCCCTACATAGTGTGGCATGAAAAGTTTTCTCATTCAGCAAAAACACTATTCATAAGGGTTTCAAAAATTTCACAAAAATTGGGGTTATTACAATCTCCCCTCCTTAAAAGGATTCCGTCCCGGAATCAGATAGAAAATGAATAGGGATACTTTCTTAGCATTACACTTTCTAACTATCAAGTAAATTTTCCCACATTGTGGTTCTTCCATCAAACTCTGAATAGTTTGATAACCCTTCTCCTAAGCACTTGTTCCTTTTTCAATCTATAACCCTTCCTGGTTGCTCCATATAGGTTACGTCTGGTTGCATGTATATGCGCTCATATGCCCCTATTTATCTGGCATCCGAATTACACTTCCTTAACATTGATACGTGAAACACGTTATGACTTGCTACATGTTCTGGGGTAAGGCTAGCTCATATGCTAACTTCCCAATACTTCTTAATATATCCAAGGGTCCGATAAATTGTGGACTTAACTTTCCTTTCTTTCCGAATCTCATCAATCCTTTCCAAGGGTTTCCAAGGGGATACCTTTAACAACACTAGGTCCCCTACTTCCTATTCTTTGTCCTTTCGTGTCAAATCAACATACTTCTTATGTCCATCTTGGGCTACTACCAGTCGTCCTCTGATTAAATCTATTAAATCCTTGGTCCTTTGGACCACTGCTGGTCCGAGCATCTTGCGCTCTACAACTTCATCCTAACATAAGGGAGATCGACGTTATCTTCCCTCAAGGATCTCATAAGACGACATCTCGATACCTGACATACGATCTATTGTCGTAAGAAAACTCTATCCGTGTTAAGTGATCATTCCAATTTCTTTCAAGTCTATTGCACAAACTCTCATTATAGCTTTTAGCATTAGAGCTTTTGCTTCTCAATACCCATTCTTTTCCAGTTCGTAATCGCTACTACCTTCCGTTCCTAATATTATACTGGTTATACCTTTGCTCGTTAGCGTTCTATAACCTTTTAGTAACCACGTCAACCTTAGTATCACGAATGTGTTTCCATTTCGAATACCACCATAACTTTACTACTCCTTTTTCAGCTGTTTCTATTTTTGAAAGCTTGATCCATCATATAGAAGTAAAAGAATTCATTGAGAGATCACTATGATCATGAACACTTGTTATATCGCATAGTTAGTAAAGAAGGTGGCCAGCCTTTAGTACTTGACAAGCAATTAAACAATAGATGGTCTCAAACTAGGCTTCTATCACACAGATAGATAGTCATTCTGCAATACCTCCCCTTTCTGGAAGGGTTGTTCTTCTCAGCTTACATGAAATGAAAAGAAGGGAAAAGAACGAATTGAAGAGAATTGTATATATGAAAAAAAAATATACTGCCACAAAATATCTGGCTTGGAACCTACCTCTGAACTATAGAGGTTTGTCATAGGAGAACAATTCATATACGTATATAAATCAACATTAAGCATTATAGCATCGTATTTCCCATGCCTAAATATTTTTGCTATCCCGTCCATCATTCTATGGACCCACACTCTTCCTCGAGCTTATACACAATCACCTTTGAAACTCCCTCGACATCGAAAATCGAATCTGGGATCTCATTCTATACATCATCGTTACTAGAATTCTATGCTTGCACCGCAACCTTCCTCGTATAATAATACGACTCTCTATTGATAAGAAAGAATAATTATTCACTAGGTAGATACTCTACTTAATTAGTCTATCAATGATAACTTATACACTACCACGACCCGATTAGTGGTACTCAATCTCAACACCCATTCCAATACAACTCTCACGGTTGTAATCAGCTCATTACTCGCACAATCATTACTGCATTACTATGGTCCACCACTGACCTACTGTCGTCATTCACTTTTCCATGAAATCTTAATATCTAACCATACGGAGTCCATACCTGTCGTATCAAATCCTTCTAAGGAGGTAACATAATTACCATTCATGATTCATGAAGAACACTCCTGATGCTGACATACATACATGACATGAAGCAGATAAAATTGCAGAAGAGTTTCAATCAAAGCAACGATAGCAGGTTAATACCATTCTTAATCATACGCCCTAAATAGAAGACTTAACTCAAGGGTTCATCTAGTCCTTTTTGAAACATGGTCCTGGCTTATCTCAAGATAGTACCTTCTAAGATAGATAGCCCGCTCATGGCGATTACACGAATTAACCCTTTACCAACTACTATTACGGCTGGGTATTGCACAGTCATCAGAAGGAATGTCAATCTTCCAAACCATAATACAACCTTCAGCTTTTAACCATCATCACTGTATCCTTTGCCACAAGTGCCTACAATTATCCTCTTACCTTTAAAGTGTCGGCCACCTCTTTGGCCTTTCCTGATAGTAAAATTTCCTTACAGTCAATGTCATTTTAACCGCCTCCAAATAAATTTTCTACCTTATTTCAATCACAGCTTATGTGAAAATGCTTTCCTTAAAATCTGATGAGTAAAATTTTTTTTTTTTTACCATTTTTCCATAAGTTATCCCCTCAGTCTTTAGAGGTTAATCACTGTCATGACTGACTCTCAATCATAATTAGAACATCTTTTATCCTGGGCCCTAATTGCCCTGAACAATTTCGACCTTTACTGGTTCGATTCATACTTTCTCGTGGTTCAACACGTGCCCCACTTGGCATCATTATAATTACGTCAGATTTCCTTTATCCACATTTCTATTCTTGAGAATTTTGAATATTACTTTTTTTTCCTTATAAAACCTCTAAGGTTATCCTTCAATCGTTCCTCCTGTATTCCCTAGATACAGGGCATATCACAATACCATTTACTAATACTAGAACCATTGTCTATATACTTCTGAAAAATTTCTCCACTGATTCTTAAAGGTTGTTGTTACCTTAACCCTTTCCCAATCATACTGTCAAAACTCATACTATCCCTATTAAGGGTGACATGCCAACCTTTATGCAGTCCCCTAGGATTCATTTTAAGTTACCAATGTTCTATCCTTAATTCCACCTTTAAAAGGTACTTGCATCCTTCCATGGATAAATCAAGTCATATATCCCTGATAAGGGTGTCTTATTCAATCATTCCCACCTCGATAGTATATGCCGAATTTCATAATAACATCTGCATTCAAAATGAGGTCAATCAATATGGCCTCCAAAAGATAACAACGGTTATCCGCTTTTATTGCCTAGATTGGGTAACGATAACAAGGATGTTCTGGAAGATATTGGTCGTGTTCAACGTGAACCTCTTCTTAATAATTCCTTATTTACTTTTGTTGTTTATCTCAACAGTCACCTCAATGTTGGGATATCTTTCATACATGGCATCTCCCTTTCTGGGTATCAAGCCACCGGTCTTACATTTCACATTCTTGAAGGTCACTTCCTTCATCCAATTTTTCCTGATTTCTTACTTTCTTGTCTCCTCAGTCTATACGTGTCTCAATATTTATCATTCGAACTATCTCAAGGTTTCCTCAAATCCTCCCAACTTACAGGGGATAAAATATATGTATCTCTTATTCCTTCAACCATCAATTTAACTCATGGTGAATCACCCTCATCCTGACGATTACATACTTTTCTATTTCTATTGCTACGAGTCTTTAGGGTTTCCTCATACCCAACTCCCTTATCATTCCTCAAACTCTATTGCCGTTATATTCCTTCCACTTCAATTTCTTTTTATTTTCCTTTCTCTTATCATTATTTCATGAACCAACACAACATAAGCATTGATTTCAAACATCCCGTCATTCTGGATTCGTGTCTTCAGAACGAATCTTGACAACTTTTACATCTTAGATTCATAATTCATCATGCTCGTCTGCCTTTGTTCTGGCTCTAAAGCTTTTACACTATCTCCTTATCTTTGGGAATTACTTTCCCAAAAACAATTGACTGAACTTAAATCAGTTTATTATAATCTCTTGCTCCGTGCCTTCCTTGGTCTTTCACCAGCGGGTGGTCTCTTTCTTAGGAGGGTAAGTGACAAAACAGTCTTTTGTGGTTCGTCAATCATTCAGAATCTCAAATGATTCCTCTATTTCCTTTAGCCAGGCTCTTGCCTCGACTAGGTCAACCTGTTCCTTGGAACTCTGAGAGCTTAGAGACTTAAAGGTCCTGAAAGAATTTCCTATCGCATTATTTCCTCAAGGTGGTGGTTGGGGATAATAGTCTAAGTTCTGTCTAGACAGGTCCATAAATTGCCGTATAGGAGTACCGTCTCGGGTCTCCTTTCCTTACTCGACTTTCTGTTTCCTTAGTATGAAATGTTTCAACCTTCTCCCATAATCGGGGTTATCTTATACATTAAAAACCTTGTTTTCCACTCTATTATGTTATGGGTTCTTTCTTTCTTGATGGCAACCTCCCTGACTATCACATTCTGGGTTTGCCCTAAATCCTATTCCTCAAACTATGGCTCTCATCTAAGTTCTCATCCTTAAGCTCTTGAACTTTCGGAACCCAAATTCTATAGGAATACCTCATTATTCCCTTATCATCTTTCTCGGTATTAATCTCATATTTATTTGTTGGCTCTCTGCCTTCATTCATCACCTTTTTCTGGCACAATATGCTCTTTTCCAATAATTCGGTCTCTATTGCAATCTCAAACAGCTTTTCGGTATCGGCTCCGGTTACCTTCACTACTATTTCCATTTTCTCAAAATCTCTTATCAATTCTCCCAAAGACATTATTATCTTGAGTCTCTCCTTTTTACTAAGGGCATCAGCCACCACATTGGCTTTCCCTGAATGATAAAGAATCTCCCAATCATAATTCTTGATTAGCTCTAACCGCCTCCTCTGGCGTATGTTGAGCTCTCTCTACGGGAAAATGTACTAGAGCACTTATGGCTTAGGTAAATCTCGCACTCCTCTCCATACAAGTAGTGCCTCCAATATTTAGAGCAAAACTATTGCCACGAGCCCAAGCTCATGGGTGGGGATATCGAATTTCATATTACCTTAATTGTCTTGACGTGTACGCGATTACCTTACCGTGCTGCATAAGCACGCACCCTAAGCCCTTGTGCGAAGCGTCACTACACTTCACAAAATCTCCTTTTTCCCTCCGGCAACGCCAATATAGGGGCCGTCACCAACCTTTGCTTCAGTTCTTAAAAGCTGTTCTCGTATTTCTCTGTCTATTCGAACTTCTCAGTCTTATGAGTAAGCCGCGTTAAAGGGGCTACTATCTTTACAAACTTGAACGAACCTCCGGTAGTGACCGACCAATCCTACCTCTGGTAGTCGACCTAACCATGGTCATCAATTCATCAATGGTCCTTTATTCATTCTTGTCAGGATCCTCCATGGGATCCTCCTCAGCAACTATCCCTTCTAGGACAACATCCTCAACCGCTACATCCTCAATATCAACATCATCCGGTCCTGCATTAGGACACTCTATCGGATCCACAATCCGATCTCCAATTCGTAATAAAACATCATCGCGATGTTGCTCCTCAACCTCAGGGTTCGGAGTCCCGCTACCATGTACGATAACGAACTACGCTACTATCACGATATTTATAGGGGTTCCCATAAGGGTTTTAACTGTCAGTACTACGTTAGGTAGTCCGACTATGAACTTGGAAAGAGTTCTTATTATCTTAGTGAACTTATTATCTTAACGTCCCATCATCTCTGAGGTTTATAACGCTTAGCTCTGATACCATTTCTGTAACACCCCCAGATCCGGGCTCGGGGATCCGGGTCGTCACGGTCTTTCTTTCCACAATATCACTTCACTTAATTAATAATAAACAACCTTATGCTGTGACCCCACACTAACACACACCACAACCCATTATAGTCTCAGAGATGAAATTCAAATAAGTACAAGTCTTTGAATCCACAATTTAAAAGTTATTACAACCCAAAATGATTACTTGATAAATTTACAGTTAATTGCCATTATCTGCCACAAGTTATAATTATACATAATTGATTCTCAAAAGTAGATGGTCTGATCTACAATAGATCTACCTCTACAGCTATAGCAGCTGCAACATCATCGGGAAGACGCGGGACACTTCCCACACGCTTGCGCTGGGTCTGCTGGAGTCTGGCCATCTTTCCTAACTGTTGTTGTGTGATGAAGAAATAAAGCAAGAGTGAGCCTTACAGCTCGCAAGATAATATATAGTGATAATAATAATATAAGTATCTAAATGGATACTTACTAGAATCTTTTATCAAGTGTAAGATAATTACTTACTAGATATAAGTAAAAACAAGGGATGAAGTTACCAAATACTTCACTACACTTATATCATTTATAAAGCTACTTGAACTACCACTGTTCAAAGTATAATGAGCTTTCAACAGTTCATCACATAGATGAGACTACCAGACAAGATTTGAATAGATTAAACCTTTGAAATATTATTAAAGGAAATGAAGTCATGATATACTTCATTAAGTTCTGATATATATATATATATATATATATATATATATATATATCCACATATACATCTTCTTTATACATTTCCTGAAAACCTCTGTCATGTAAAGTATGAACAGAATTGCAATATCCAATAAATTTGGAAAGGAAAAGAATTTTGGCATAAACCAGATATCTTGCTGATCAGGCAAAGATACCAATAAGTAACCTTTTCTACTAGTAGATGGACGAATTCCGCACTGGTCATCACCCTGGTCGTAATAGGACCTTATGCTGGACTGCCACTCAGCCACTTATACATTTGATGGACTCCCACTGAGCCACTTACACTATCATGGACGCCCACTGAGCCCATGTTGCTTATGCCGACTCAATAGATGGACTTACTTCCCGAACGTTGGGTAAGTAATCAATTCATTTACCAAAACTGCAACCTTGTTGCGAATATAAAATACACCACAGAGCCGGATCTCTCAGGTTTTGAGCGAGTATTTAAATCCCCTTAAAAAGGAAGATCTTAAATATAAAAATGAGTTTTGGGATCCGCTCTAACTTTTAAAAATTATTTTGAAGACTCGAAAACACTTCAAAGAGTGTTTGGAGTAAAGCTGATTTAATGAAGTAAATCAGTCCCCAGTATATTTAGAAAATGTCTGAATATTATTATTTAAATAATATTCCCATAAAGAATAATCTTTATAAAAATAATTGAAGTAGAAGTATTAAAACTTATACTTGAAACGAGTATTAAATAACCAAAGATATACTTATACGAAAGTACTATCTTTATTTGAATAATCAAAGATAAGTTTGATTATCGACACCTTATTCTTTAATAAAATAAAGAACATATCTCAACAAATAATCGGAGTCATAGATCCTCAAATGAATATTCAAATAATATTCATTAAATAATATAAACTGAGTCATAAGCCCTCAAATGAATATTCATATAATATTCAATAAATAATATAAAAGAGTCATAAGCCCTCGAATGAATATTCATAATAATATTCATTTAATAAAATAAAGAAGTCATAAGTCCTCGAATGAATATTCATAATAATATTCATTTAATACAATAAAGAAGTCATAAGCCCTCGAATGAATATTCATAATAATATTCATTAAATAAAATAAAGTTATCGAATAAACCTTATTCGGTTAATAGTTTTGAAAACTATAACCATATATATATATATAAATATATATGTATATATATACATATATACAAAATCTACTCGGGATCCTCGGCTCCCGGTTTTAGAAAATGTTTTCACCTTTTGGGTCCCTATACTAAGGGTATATGCAAGTTACCGCTATCCTCTAGCATAGGTATTATCAACTGAACCAATCAGATATATATGGCAAGAATACGAAACAGGCATGCATATGTACCATATAATATGCTACAATATATCGCAAGAATTTGCTATAACAAATATGCATTTAACGCAAGATCATGCATATACACCAATACATCACAACAACAGTTATAACGGGTAGAAAACTTGCCTGAGCGACTGGGGGTTACGAATGGCTCGGGACGAGTCTGGTAACCTATAAACAACAAGTAAGTTGGAATTAAACCAAAGTCACTTGTAAATCTATACTCTAACCAACTCAGACTCTAACGCTCGTTTTGCGCTTACTGATTCTCTTAAGTCACTCGAGTACCCTCGGCTCCACCATTTTTAATAATTTAACCTTTACGAGTTTTAAGGCGATTCCTTCGCGAGTGTCTTACCAACTGCCTAACACACTTACCATAAATGTTTCATACATTAATTAACCCTTTTTGGTCTTTAACCTATGTTTCAAAGTAAGGCGAGGGGAAAAGTTTCGTTCGCGAAACGCCGTTACTTGAAACGGTCGTTTCTCCTAAACCGTGCATCGGAATCGAACGAACTACATATCAAAACGAAGCTCGTAACATGAGCTATCTAAACATGGCAATGGTCATAATCTAGCAGGGGGTTCTCGGGTCCTAATGTTATGCACAAAAACAGTCTAAAGAAAATCGGACGTTACGACGGCTATGTTTACGCGATTTCCCAAATTTAAACCAATTCAAACAACCACAATTTCAACTCCAATTCACAACCCAATCAAACCTCCATCTAAACTACATTACAACAGCCCCAAATCAACTCAATATTACCAATTTATTCATCTAAACCAAGTCAAAAAAATGTGACCAAGAACTTCAAATCTAACAAGCATCACTCCTAACTCCAAAATCAACAAAACCACTTACTAAACAAAGCTCTATCATGAGTACACACTCATTACACTAACCCATCATCTAACATTATGAAATCCAAACCAACAAAACTTAATACTAAGGGTTTGAGAAGTTATACCTTCCTTGGAGAGTGGAGAATCACTTAGGAAGCCTTAAATAACCACTAACTATCTCTACTAAGCTTGGATCTTAAAGAAACCTAAGAAAACACAAAGTTAGTTTCTTGAAAACACTATTCACCAAGAACTTTGATGAATTAATTAGCTATGTTAAACATGGAATCTTGAGCTTAAACTTATGGCTCATCTTAGTTATGAATTATGGAAGCTAAAGAAACAAACCTCTTGATTTTTGAAGGTGTGTAGCTAGGGTTTTGAAATTCTCATCCTTGCATTTCTTCAAAAAGCCGAGAGCAAGATGAAGAAGAAAAGAGAGATTTTTGTGTTTTGCCTTGTTTTGCTTTTGGTTGGTTGATTTTTTTGTTGTTTTAGGTTAATTACTTAATTAACCTTGATTTTGTGTGGTTAATAACCATCCACATCTCCTTCCTCCTTATGTCATGCCTATGTCATGCCGTGATGTCATCTTTCCCTCCTTGTCCCCTTCTCATTGGTTGGGTGACATCACTCTCTCTAATCCCTTTGATTAACTTCCTAATTGTTTGCCTAATGACCGCTGATCTGTTATACGGTTCGCTTAACTTTCATTCTCGTTTATCGTTTGAAGGATCATACCCGGGATCTTATTACTTAGGTTCCCTTAACCTTTCTCAATACATTATATTCCTTTTTATAATCCTCTATTATAATCCTTTAATTTAAATCCTTTTTATCCTGTTACCTTATACTCAATTCTCTCCGTATCTAGTAGATTTTCGGGAAAAATCAAAGTGTTCGGATTTGGATTCTGACGATCTTTACATACACTTATATCCCATATAAAGTACTAATAAAATCTCAGAATATCCATATCAGAACCCCTACATAGTGTGGCATGAAAAGTTTTCTCATTCAGCAAAAACACTATTCATAAGGGTTTCAAAAATTTCCCAAAAATTGGGGTTATTACATTTCCGAAGAGTTTCGGGTTGTAAAAACACAAAAACAGTTGAAGTTGGACGACTCCCGGCTTTATAAAATAGTTTTATAATTACTCAGAAAATAATTATTAAATCCATAAATCATTTTAAAATCATATAACAGACCAAAAATTACCAGAAAAATATCACAATTATCTGTATTTTATTTCAGACATATAATAATTAGAATACTCACGGAATATCACATATAAACATCCAAAACATCAACTCCAATTACCAGATAATTCACTAAAATTCATATAAAAATCACACAAATAACTTTAAATAATAATAATAATAATATCTGAAAATATGGGATATTATAGATATTTTGGTCATTTTTCAATTCCTGCTTGTGGAACTTCGACTAGGATCCCCGACCAGGATTTCGACCTGGATCCTGGTCGAGTTGACGACTTGGATCCTGGTCGAATTTTATGCCACCATTAGACCCCTGCTCGTGGAAGTTCGACTAGGATCCACGACCAGGATTTTGACCTGGATCCGGGTCGAGTTGACGACTTGGGTCCTGGTCGAATTTTATGCCACCATTTGACTCCTGCTAGTGTAACTTCGATTAGGATTCAAGACTAGGATTTCGACCTGGATCCTAGTTGAGTTCACGACCTGGGTCTTGGTCGGAATTCATGACCATTTTTTGTTCCTTTTTGAAAGGTTTCGAGCATGATCCACGACCAAGATCTCGACCTGAATCCTGGTTTTTTGATGGGTGTTTTCCTGTCTCCTGTTCGAAAGAATTTGAACAGGATTCAAGACCTAAAACTCAACCTCAATTCTGGTCTTTTTGATGGGTGTTTTTCGGGCTCCTATTTGAAAGAATTCGAACAGAATCCACGACCTCAAACTCGACCTCAATTCTGGTCTTTTTGATGGGTGTTTTTCGGGCTTCTGTTCGAAAGAATTCGAACAGGATCCACGACCTCAAACTCGACCTCAATTCTGATCTTTTTGATGGGTGTTTTTCGGGCTCCTGTTCGAAAGAATTCGAACAGGATCCACGACCTCAAACTCGACCTCAATTCTGGTCTTTTTTTATGGGTGTTTTTCTTCTGAATCCTATTTGGATTTGGGCCTAAATTTGGGCCTCTATTTTTCAAGTCCTATTTGGAATTGGGCCTTGTTTTGGGCCTCTATTTTTCTAAATCCTATTTGGATTTGGGCCTTGTTTTGGGCCTTAAGAATTATCGAGGATATTCTGGAAAGTTCCAAAATTTAATAATTTTTCAAAGATATTTCGGAAAGTTCCATAATTTGGGCTTTTTCTTTGGGCCTTCAGCTTAATGGGCTTTTTTTCCCTTTCATCTTCCCTTTTCCGCCTATAAAAAGGAGTGGGTGGAGTTACTCACTTCTCACTTCTCATTTCCAAGTTTTTCTCTCTTCTTCTCTCAAAAATCTTGGAGGTCAAACTATAACCGTAGGTCGGAATTTGCGAGCTTTGAAGTTCCAGCCTTTTCCAACCAGTCTTCGGCATTATTTCAGTTAAATACCCTCTTTTGTATTTTTATTTTCAAGTACGCCTTTGCGTAAAGTTTGTTCCTAAAACTATTTTCTTTTCCGCCCTTTTCAGATGGCAGACAAGAGAATGACCCGTTTGGCCAAAATGAATGTGGCAAAAAAATCCAACGAGTTCCCCATTCGGTCAAGGTACACCTCTCTAATAGATATGATCAATACCCGTGGGGATGAGTACCCGTCTGACGCGCACCTGGATGCGCATGATCATATTAGCATTTTCCGGGATGCAAAGGAGTTGGATAAGATGACATCTTTCTTCAAGATCAAGGAGCCCTTCAAGTTGGTTCTTGCGGGTCCGGCCGACATGGCCTGTTAATGGAGGAAAGATGCTTTATGCGTCTTTAGGGACACCTTAAAGACAGGTATCAGACTCCCTTTCCATCATTTTATCCCAGTTTTAATAGCTGATGTGGGCATCAGCCCTTGCCAACTCCCTCCAAACTCTTGGAGGTTGATTCTTTGCTACTTATCGCAATATGCCAATCACAACGCCCCTACTTCGGTCGTTGTGTTCAGAAAAAAATTTCAGTTCAAGAACAGCCCTGACAAGAACCCGGGGTGGGTTTCTTTGAACCAGCGCCCCACTGTCCCTCACATAGTGAATGGGAAATCCATTCCTGACAACAACTTTGGGTGGAAAAAAGAGTTTCTTTATGTCCTTTGGGAAGGCGGTGACTGAGGGACTCTCTTTCGCTCGTCCTTTGGGCAAGACATGGACGGGATCCCGAACGACATTATTTTAACTGAGGAGGAGACCAGGGCCTTCAACCTCCTTACCCAAGATAATGGGACATCACACTCTTGGGATCTCATCAGAGAGACCGTTCTTGTGGAACGTGGCCTTTCTTCCGTTCCTAGAAAAGGTACGTTTTCTTCCTTTTCTAGTTGCCTTCGGTTTTCCCAATTTTTTACTTTATTATTTTCTCAATCCATTTTACTTATTCATTGCAGTAGCTGAGAGGATCGAAGAAGCTACCATGCCTAGAGACCTGGAAACGACCAGGATGAAGTGCGCCGGAAAGGTCTTCAAGGACCCATGCCTTGGGGATCGCTTCCCGAGTTCCTTCTTCAGGCAAAGAAAGGAGATGAGGAAGGCCCTAGCCAACCCTTGCGTACAAAACAGAAACCAAGGGATTTCTTCCAACCTGCCTGGGGAATTCAGGGAAAGGACTCGATTATCGGCAATACAAAACTTGCCAAAGAATGGTCCATGCATTCCATTTCCCCAGTAGACTATCATGATCTTGTCCTTCAACAGTACTTGGAGGCTAACGAGCTTTTTGGTGCTCATGCCCTGGCGACGGTACGTCTTTTTTTTTCTTTTGTTATCCATAGCTTTATGTCATGATTTTTCTTATTTCTTACTTTCTCTTTATCTCTTTATCTCTTGTACACGAACGTCCATTTCCAAGGGGCGATTCACCAAGCTAAGGCTTGGAAGGTTGGCTTGGAGGATACAAACAAGAAGCTGGAGGAGGCTAACCAGCAAATAGAGACTCTCAAAGCCCAACTTTTCTGCTCCACTTCTAATCTAGAAATGGCCAGGGCTGAGATTGTGGTCCTTAAGGCCTAGAAGGACAAAGCCTTTGATGGATGGATGGATACGCAAGAGTTCAAAGAATTAATGGTAGAGCATGATGCCCTTCTTCATCCAGTCAGCTATAAGGAAGGTTGGGACACTGCCGTAGAGGCTATCCATGATGAGTTTCCTGAGATTCTTGAGCAAGCTCCCTTCCCTTGCCCTGTAAAGGTCCCAACACTTGGGGGCATTACTGACAAGGTTGCTGATCTAATTAAGGATGGCACTTCAGCATCTCCGGTCAGAGCGCCATCAGGAAGCCAGGGCCAAGGCCAGAAGAGGAAGGAGCCTGAGTCCAGCTCTGAAGAGGAGGAATCTTCTTCTGAGGAAGAGACCGAGCCTATTATAAAGAAAGCCAGGGTGGAAGAGACTCTAAGACCAGCGTTCCCTAAGGCATCCAAGGCGTCTGAGGGTAGTTCCGAGGAGACCTCTGCGGAGACTTCTGAAGAGACTTTCGAGGGACCGACTCATGAGACGTCTGAGGAGACTTTAGACAGTGGCTCTGAAGAATCTGAGCCTTCTAAGGCCTAACTTCTTTGTATTATGTATTTTTCTTTTCTTCAGACATTCTCAAGCTTTGTAATTGACTTTGGTTATTTTTACTCCTTTTTCTTAGTTATTCAATCATAGCCCAACTTTCCAAGTTTCCAAACTCAAGTTTATAACTTGGTTTTATCCTTAACAATATATCAATCTAGTAAACTAGATTAAACTGAATGCTTTTCATTATAACTTGGTGCTTTTGACACCTTACACGAGATGGGTTCAACCCTGATAAAACTAGAACATATATTCTATCAAATTTATAAAAATCCTAAGCAAGCAAAGCTTCAAGGTGCTTTTAAACCTACTTGTCATCTTGACAAGTGAGAATCGTGCTCAACCTTTTTACACATAGTAAACCTTCAGGTTCTGCGCGTGCCAGGTTCTTGGGATTTCAAAACCATCCATTGTCTCCAGCTTGTAGGTTCTGCGCGTGATAGGTTGTCGTTGTGGTTCCCACAGACGGCGCCAAATGTTATGGATAAAAACTCAGGGTTTATTAATTGCTGTATTTATTACCAAGGTTCGGGAGCTCAAGGCCTTCAATGGTTGCGCTCGTGTTTCTTAGCTTAACTCTGCTTTTACGAGATGCCTACGTATCTCCGTGAGTTAGAGAATCAAGCCAAAAAATGTATTTCTGTTTGTGGGGGTGAGGCCCCTTATATAGATGTTGGGAGTCCTTGAGTTGGACCTGGGTTAGGAGACTTGGTGGGCAAGTCTCAGAATTAGAATGGACTTTGGAGTCCTAGGAAGTAGGAAACTGATCCCTTATCCTATCAGGTCCCTCGAGGGCTAATCTACAAGGATTTATATTCTCATTGGGACTCATCTTAACAGCTGATTTTTCCTTTATTAATTAATTATGAAATTAATTAATAGTCAGAGTTTTGGGCCCTTTCCAATTGGGCTTTGTTATTAGACCGTATCTGGTCTTAACAAATTATATTCCTAGGATATTTTTGGGCCCCTATCAAGGGTCTTGGGCCTCCTCTAATGGGCTTAACCGCCAGCCCAATGTTAATACAATTAATGCGATTTAATTACGCAATCAGGTTTTATTTTATTCCCTATCATCAGTGTACGTTAAAAAAGAAATGATTAAACTTAATTTGTTGAATACCGTTAGTATGTTTACAAAGAAAAAGCTAAAAATTAACATATATGTTGAATACAGGGTTGACCAAATTTTTTGAATTTTATTTAAATAAACTATATGTACTGGTCTAGATTATTATCGAGTTCACTACTAACTTACAATTAACTTACTCAATTTAAAAAGATAAAAAATACATAACTGAAGTCAGAATTACTTGCGATCATAATATACAATAATGTAAAATTTACACTACTGTTAATATAAAAGTCGATTTTAATGAAAAATGATAGTTTTTGAAATTCAACATTTGTATGTATAAAAAAATGCTAGTTTTTATTTATTTACATTACTGTTAACAAAGTAAGATTAAGTTATATGTGTGTGTCAGCATGTAAATTATCGTATGTTGCATTTCTTAGTAAATTTTGATGGATTCGATTATTTAAATGCTAAATATCTAATTTATGTACATGTATAATCATTATTAACATCTAGTGATGCAATTGATTGCTTAATTAACATGCATTTATAATTATTCAAAAATTAAAATTATGTAATAAATAAATTACAATCATTTATATAGGGTATTCACATTATCACTAACAAACCATCCATATCTATTTTTTACACAACCGAGTATCAATCATGGTTGTAACATAAAAATAAATTATATATTGTAAAGACTTATTATTGATATTCATGATTTTTTTAAGAAATTGAAGGAAAAATTATAATTATATCATTATTTAAACTGTTTTTAAGTTTCTTTTATTACGACTCTAATATTTCTTCATATAATAATTTGATAACATTGTATACTATTCTCCTAAAATTAAATATTTTTCAATTTGATAAAGTTTTATAAATATCAGTTGAACTTGTCAATTCCTTCAAATTTGTTATGGATTGAAAACTAGGGTATGCTATTCGCTATATTTATTACTAAGGTTCGGGAGCTCAAGGCCTTTAATGGCTTATCTCGTGTGTTTCGTAGATGAACTCTGCCTTTACGAGATGCCTATGTATCTCTGTGAGTTAGAGAATTAAGCCAAAAAATGTAGTTCTGATTGGTGGGATTGAGACCCCTTATATAGGTGTTGGGAGTCCTTGAATTGGACTTGTTCTAGGAGACTTGGTGGACAAGTCTTAGAATTACAATGGACTTTGGAGGTCTAGGAAGTAGGAAACTGATTTCTTATCCTATTAGGTCCCTTGGAGGCTAATCTACAAGGATTTATGTTCTCACTAGGACTCATCTTAACAACTGATTTCTCCCTTATTTAATTAATTATGAAATTAATTAATATTCAGGGTTTTGGACCCTTTCTAATTGGGCTTCATTATTAGACCGTATCAGGTCTAATTAATTATATTCTCAGGCTATTTTGAGGCCCATATCATTTACCCCCCAACTTCTGGGAAATCGTAAGAGATTTCGCAGAAGTTAAGTTCATTTGTTCCCTTACATGGTATCGTTTTTACGTAAAGTGTGGAGCGACCTACACATTTACAATGATTTTCCTAGTACGTGGCTTCAGAGTTATTTTAGAATTTCCCTATTACTTTTCTTTACCTTTATTCCTAATATTTAGGAATTATCTAGCATTTTTCCTTTAATTTCTGGGTTTTACGGAAAATTTTCTTTAGCTTTCAAAGTACACCCATAATTTTTATGATTTTTTCATGAAATTCCTTTAATTTACAGGATTCATTCCTAATTTCTAGGATTTTTCCTTAACTTTCAAGAATTTTCCCTTAATTCTGAGATTTTCCCTTAATTTTCAGGAATTTTCCCTTAATTATGGGATTTTTTCCTTAATTTTCAGGAATTTCCAGTAATTTCTCATAATTTCTGAATATTATTCCATAATTTTCATGATTTATTCCTAATTTTCCAAAAAATATTCATAATTTTCAGGAAATTTTTAAGGAATTTCCTTAATCTCTGTAATTTTTATGAATTTTTCCAGGAACCCCCCCTTTTTTATGCAATTTTGACCAGGAATCCTTTCAACCAGGATCCTGGTCGAATAACATGCCATTGTTTTCTGGCCGACAACATTTTCGAGCAGGAACCTTCGATCAGGATCCTGACCGAAATTCGGTCAGGATCTTTCCTGTTTTGACCGAATTATACCTCCATTTCATCCTGGTCGAAGTCATATTCGAGCTGAAGCTTTCGATCAGAAATTTGATCAAGAGCCTGGATTATTTTCTGGTCGACTTGTTTATTTCTATCAAAGTCTTCGACCAGGACTTGTCTATACCTCTGGTCAGAATTTTTGAAATCTTGACCGAATTACGGGCTTGTAACTCCTGGTCGTGAGGATTTTCGACCATATAGATTCGACTAGGAATATAGCATAAATCTTACTTTTAACTATCACAGTCTTCATTAAAAGTTGCTGCAATGTAAAGCTCTTTACTTTACCATCCCTGAAAAAGTACAGAATCTCTTCTCTGACATCATTATCATTTATCTTTCTATGAACAATCTTCACAGCTTCAACTTTCTCAAGATGTGAAGGAGAAACTTTTTCACCAATAATCTCTGTCAGAGTATTTGTATCCAACAGATCAGATCTTAGAATCTCCATGCCAGAATGACCAATCCCTCCTCTGGTTCGAGATTTGACAAGTTTCATTTTTTCATTATATTCCACCCAAGAAGGTTTCTTGATGGACTTATCAACACCTTTCTGTTCTGGAATAGAATCTCTTAACCCTGCTGACACAAATTCAACATGCTTGAACCCTTTAGGATAGTCAAATGTATAAATATCTTTCCATCTTCTATCCTTCTTGCTGAGAGGAGCATAACTTGTAGACAGATCTTTAATCTTCCCTTTTGTTTTATGACATAACTCTCTCTTTGATTCTAAGACTCTCTGCAAATATTCTTTGCATGCTTGATCAACTATCCTCCTATCAACCTTTTCTTTTTCATCAACCTCTGAAGTATGAGGAGTGACTACTGGAGTAAGGGCTGAATCATTTAATGCTTCGATCACCTTTTCATTAGAGTCAAAATCAGTTATCAGGTTCATAGCATCAGGATCTGCTATTACTTCAGGATTTGTGTCTGCATCAGGAGTTATATTCTGATTTGCTGTATCGGCTTGATCAATGTCAGTGGCTGATCTTTTCTTCCTTGGTATAATCAACTCTTCTGGCTTCTGAACTTCTTCATTTTTTCATGACCTTCATGTCCTTGTACAGGAACATACCCTTCTATGGATAGAAAATTCAGAAAAGTAGAGTTGAATGTAGTCACTTGACTTGATTTAGAAGTTCTTCCTCCTCTTCCTCTTCCTCTTCCTCTTGCTCTTGCAGATCTACCACCTCTTTTTCTTCTTCCCTTAGAAGTATTAGCTTCAGCTTCAATTTGAGCCAAAAGCTCCTTTTGTTGCATAACTGCTTCTTCAGGTGTTAGATCAGGAAATTCTTCAGTTATATACCCAAGAGCACTCCTAGCATTCTTTTGCTCAAATTTCTTTTCTTTGTAATACAAGACAATCTCTTCACCTGTTTCCTTGTGCCTATAAGGAAAGAACAACCCTTTACATCTACTAAATTAGAGATTGTAATGTCATCATCCTCAGGAGCACCAGCTGTAGTCTTGTGTTTGGCTTTATAAGCACAATACACTTCCTTTGTCCTGTAGAATCATTATTCTTGGAATGTTGAGTTTGTTGAGCAGTAGAAGCAATTTGAACATCTGTAACTGGATTATGCTTATCACCATCATCATCAATATCTTTATCTTTTGTCTGGATAGAATCTGGTGTACATTTTGTAGCAACTATCTTCTCCCCCTTTTTGGCATCAGTATTTGAAAGAAGAGAAAACAGAGCATCCGGTTTGTCACCTATAGAAGAAACCTTATCTTCTAAGGAGGAAAGTCTAGAGGCCATGCTGTCTTGAGATTTAACAACTTCTATGATGGTATTTTTCACACTTTTGATTTCAGCTGAGTTAGGTGTGTGAAGCAAAAATCCATCAATTTTCTCCTTGACACAAGCATGAGACTTCTTCATTTTATCAAGATCAGAGCGAATTCCTTTAACAGAAATAGTGGAGGCCTTAAGATGCAACTTCAGATCAGGAGTTTGAATTTCATCATAGGCATGATGAATATGTTGCAGGCTAACAGCAGACGAGATAGAAGTATTTTCAAGTCTCCATTTATAATCCCATTCTGTCTGTCTAAAGTGCTCAGCATCAGGATTGTAATAAGAAGAATTTTCATTGAAGTGCGAAGAAGAACCAAAATTGGACTTCTTAGATGCATCAATCGCAGTCTTAAGCTGAGCTATGTCAGAATCATCTGCATCACTATCAATATCAGAATCAGACAAGCCATCAGAAGAATTTGCAGAGTCAGGCAGAATTGCCTTGCCTTTGTCCAGATTCTTTGCAAGAGATGCATGTGGCTGATGTGATCCTGAAACAGAAACACGGTAACACCTAAATCTCTCTGTTCTTTTCAAGTGATCTCATCATTTCTCACACAATGTATTACTATTAAGAGTAATATTATTCTCACAGAAGAACCTTTATAAGTAAAGAAAACTTATAAGATTCTTGTCTCAAAGCTACATCTCCTTTTTCCAGTATAGGGGACTGCCACTCAAATTTTTAATCTAATATTTTCACACAGTCTCACGAAAGGCTCAATCACACATTTAGCAAAGAAATAAAAGATGGCTGAGAAGAGTTGTATGCTTGTCATATAAATAGAGGTAACCTCAAAGAAGAGACTATTTATAATCATACAAACATGAGAATATATGAGAAGTTAGCAATACCTGAAGGTGAGTCCTCAAGTGGAAGTGATGAAAGTGGAGGAACAAACAGCACATCATGATGCTTTTTTAAACTATCAACCAGTAATGGATCATCAATTGTAGCTAGTATAGTTGAAGGATGATTCTCAGTAGGAGCTGTTACAACATCAAGATTTGATTTGTCAGGAGAAGGTGAAAGACCATCATCAGTACTTTGAACTGATGGTTCTTGTGGAGTATGAGACATGTGAGCTGCTTCAGTAATGCTTGGTGAAGGTTCTTGTGTGCTCTTCTTAAAAATAGAATCATCAATAATTGCATACACCTGTGACAATATCTCCTGATGAGTTTGCTTTTATTGGAGTAGTTGAACAGAGTCAGCAAGAAGATCACTCTGAGCAATATTAACAATGATCTGTGCAGCCTCAGTGTCTGCATCTTCCCTTTGAGAATATGGTTCTTGTGTGACTGGATGTGTTGCAGTTGCTAAATCCCTTTGAGACCTAGGTTCTTGTGTACTAACATCCTTGTCAAGAGGCTGAGTCTTCTTCTTCTTTCTGATATATCCAACTACATCTTCACTTCTTCATTTCAACTAGCTCTTTGCAGTTTTCTTGTGTTCAACAGTTGCTTCAAGTACTGGAAGCTTGTCAGGCAGAGCACTAACATCAGTAGTTGGCTCCTTAGTTCTAGTAGTGTCAATCAAGTCATCAGGATGTTGATCAATGGACTTCTTGATTGTTGATAAGGATCCTATTGGCATCTGATCATCTGAGTCAGAATTATTTTGTATGATCTGTCTTCTTTTCCTGATTGGAAAGCAGTCTTCTTTCTTCTCGCTCTCACTCAGTGAGGCTTGTTTAACTTTCTGTCCAGATGTGACAGATTTCTTAAACAGCCTTTTCTTTGTTATAACTGATGTCTTTTGAGAGACAACAAAGGAGGCTAATTTATGAGCTTGATGTGTTTGCTGTTTGGAAGAAGAAATTCTTGGGTTAGAAATAAGATGGGTGGTTTCTTGATTCTCAGCATCAGGAACTGTGACAGAGGTGCCAGCATCAGGATTTGCAGGCACTTGAGTAGGAGTGGGTCTATTTCTTAACAGAAGTTGCCTGAACTCTCTAGGAAGAAAGGGTGGTCCTGAAAATTTATTCTTTTCATCCCTTTTAATATGATAAGTGATTACTTTTTTGGAAATTTGAAAAACAGGGAGTAATTCATCATCATCAAAATAGAATTAGGGCATAGATAATTGAAAATCAGTTGTAAAAATCTAGTATACCCTATTACTCCTGAAGCATCTGCTCTCCTAGCAATTATGAACTATAATATAGTATTACCATAATCAAAATTATCAGAGTAAAGAAGAGAGTACCCAATTCTCAGAGAAGTGGATGGAAGAGAATCAAAGTTTGTTGTCTTATTCAAGAAATATCTGCTGATGCATTCAAAGAAAAAGTTCCACTCTCTTTTCAGTTTGGTCCTAGCCAGTTTTCCAATTGTTGTGATTTCTCCTTCATAGCCTAAAGTCCTGAGCCTATGAAACAGCTGCTCAGTGGTATGGGTATCAGGAGCACCATCAAGTGCAGGCAATCTCAAGGCTTGAAGCAGAATGTCAGCATCAACTTCATATCTTTGGTCCTTATATTCAAAAGAAAAGCCAGTATATGTTGAATTTACCACAGTTGTGTTCCAGACCTGCATGACAGCCCTGTATGACACCTTAGCAGGATTTGTGAGAGCATACCCAATTGGACATAGAAGGAGAAAATCCTGAATATCATGAAAAGATGATGGTAGCTGCTGAAGTGTAAGCAGAGCTAAGTAATTGTTAGTGCCAAATATATTTCCATGAATGATTATGGTTTGACTGAAGAGTGGTGAAGCTTCAGAAGTTGTCATGATGTGAATAGCTTGTGAGAGAGAGTAAGCGTGAGATGTGCACAGTGAAACTATGTGTATGATGAATTGTGTCACATAATTTTTTCTGATTTTATAGCTTCGTTATTCAAAAATAGGTATAACACACTCGTATGAAGAAGGTGACTTAGTGAATTTGACTTCGAACAGGGAATAATTACTGAGTAATTAAGTTTGACGGTGGAGTAAATTGCAGAAGTAAAGACAAAATACATAAAGTTATATCAAGACACAACCATAGAAATTTGTTTATTAGATAATCCACCATTAATTATTAATTAAGTGAGACACTTATTTGCAACAATAAAACTTACTCAGAGATTGATTAACACTAATAATCTGAATTAGAACATGTTAACCTGTCGTCAGGATTTGAAACCTTTCTTCTGCCAGGATTTGACTAACTCAGGATATGTCGATTCAAATTCAACATTTGTTTGTCAAAGCATCATAAGTTATTAACAACCATAATTTTAATCAAAACAATTATCAAGAAATATGATTTAAGTAGATGATGTAAAGATTAACAGGATTCAACAAGAACATTCACATGCATATAATATGAGTTAAGCATAGACTAAATCTTGCAATCAAAAGAAATTTCATTAATTTATCAAAAGAGTACATTTCATGAAATTTGTAGATTCCATGCAAAAGATTACAAGATAATCCTAGTCTAAGATTGTGAACATCAACAACCTTAGTCTAAGAAGTAAGGTTGTCGATTAGTTCCTCATGCTATTGACAACTAGCACTGCAAGACGAATGCTCCGTTCTTGCTGAAGAAGAGCCTCTCTCCGTTCTTCTTCCAAGCGATCAAGATGGAGTTGATAGTCCATCTCAAAGAACAAGAGATTTGTCTGAATCTCTTGTGGAACCAAATTCCATATCTCATCGGGAATGGCAGTGACGTGCCATTCCTGCTCCCAGTCATCACAACTGAACTCGATGTTGAAGTTTTCATAGTTCGTAAACATGTTTACAAGAACCATTTTTATGAAGGAAGAAAATAGTGAGGAATAAGAGAGAGAGAATAGTTTTGTGTGAGAATAGAAGATGATATGACTGAGATGAAATGACGGTTAAATAGCCAAAGGAATATGAAGGGACTAGAGGACTGATTAATGATTAAGTGTAGAGTTAACTTAATGATTTAACCAAAAGATTTCTTTTTTAAGGCGCGTCTCCCTAGACTGATGTGTAATGATGACAGTAATATATTTATTCGGACATGCACAATTAGCAAATAAATACACTTAATTTATCATGCATATAAAAATGATATACATCAAATATTTCTGGCTTAATATCGAAAAACACAACATTTAGGACATATCAGGATTTGATCAGTATACATCAGGATTTGATAAAATAAAAATTGAAATAAATTTACTTGTCCCAATTAACCATACCAAGTTCATTCATAAGCTTTGTAAATGTTGCTTCAGGTAATGGCTTTATAAAGATATCAGCCAGCTGTTGATCAGTAGGAACAAAATGAAGCTCTATGGTTCCTTCCATGACATGCTCTCTTATGAAGTGATATCTGATATTGATGTGCTTTGTAAGAGAGTGTTGCACCGGATATCCTGTCACAACAATAGCACTTTGATTATCACAATAAATAGGAATTTTTGAGAATGATAATCCATAGTCCATGAGCTGATTTCTCATCCATTAGAACTGAGCACAACAACTTCCAACTGCAATATATTCAGCCTCAACAGTTGAAGTAGAAATAGATTTCTGCTTCTTGCTGAACCATGAGACTAATCTGCCTCCCAAGAACTGACAGCTCCCTGGTGTACTCTTCCTGTCTATTTTGCATCCAGCAAAATCAGCATTTGAATATCCACATAATGCAAAATCAGCTTCCCTTGCATACCAAAGTCCAAGTGAAACAGTACCCTTGAGGTATCTGAAAATTCTCTTTACTGCAATAAGATGTGGCTCCCTTGGATTTGCCTGAAATCTTGCACACAAACAAGTGGCAAACATATTGTCCGGCCTGCTAGCAGTTAAGTATAACAGAGAACCAATCATACCTCTGTAAGATGTGACATCAACTGCTGTACCTTCATTTGGATCAAGTTTTGTAGCAGTTGCCATATGAGTACTTATAGTTGCACTTTCTTGCATATTAAACCTCTTCAGTAGATTTCTTGTGTACTTGGACTGATTGATATTGATGCCATTATCAGTCTATTTAATCTGCAAGCCTAGGAAGTAGCTCATCTCTCCCATCATACTCATTTGATATCTTGATTGCATCAACTTTTAAACATATCACACAGTGTTTGATTAGTTGATCCAAAAATGATATCATCCATATAAATTTGGACTAAAAGCAAATATTTACCTTTATTCAGATAAAATAGGGTTTTATCTATTGTACCTCTTTTGAATCCACTTTCAAGTAGAAACTGAGCAAGGGTTTCATACCATGCTCTAGGTGCTTGCTTCAGTCCATAGAGTGCTTTATCAAGTCTGTAAACATAGTCAGGATGTTTAGGATCCACAAATCCTGGTGGTTGTTCAATATAGACTTCTTCTTCAAGTTCTCCATTGAGAAATGCACTCTTGACATCCATCTGAAAGACCTTGAACTTCATGTAAGCAACATATGCCAAGAAGATTCTGATTTCTTCCAACCTAGCAACAGGAGCAAATGTCTCATCATAGTCAATACCTTCCTGTTGGGAATATCCTTTTGCCACCAATCTTGCCTTGTTTCAGTTCCATCAAAATTAGTCTTATTTCTAAAGACCCACTTTGTGCCCATAATTGACCTGTTCTTAGGTCTAGGCACAAGCTTCCATACTTAATTTCTTTCAAACTCATTCAGTTCTTCTTGCCTAACCATGACCCAATCTGCATCCTTAAGTGCATCTTCTACTTTCCTTGGTTCTTCTTTTGAAAGTAGATTATGGTATAAACATTCATTCTGAGTTCCACTTCTTGCTTTACACCATCATCAGGATTTCCAATGATCAGATCAGGAGTATGATCTTTAGTCCATTTTCTGGCACTTGAAAGTGTCCTTCTGGAGCTAGATGCTCCCCCTGAATTGTATGCCTCTTCAAATGCATTTGAGGCTCCATCTGAATCTGTTGTGTTATCTCCTGATGAGATATTGGGACTTGACTCATGTTCATCTGATATTGAATCAGCATTGGATTCTGAGAGATAAGATTGAGAAGATTCTTAAGATGATTCTTCAGTGTTAGTACCATCAGCTGACCCTTGCTATTGCTCCCCCTCAACATGTGCAGGTTCATTAGTACAGTGATTATCTTCAGAATCTGGAGGAGTGTCAGGATTTGGATCATCAGGATTTGACAGTTCATTAGAGTTTGATCCATATTCCAACAATGCATTTTCATTTGCAAAGATTAAGCTTTCATGAGTGTCTTCTTCAAAACCAAGAATCTTCTTATCATTGAAAGATACATTTATGGAGACTACTACAATGTATGTTCTCAGATTGAACACTCTGTATGCTTTTGATGGTGAGTATCAAACAAAGATTCCTTCATGAGCCTTTGATTCAAACTTTCCAAGCTGATCAGTATGAGTTCTCAAAAAAAAAGCACTTACATCCAAATACATGAAGATGTTTGAGACTGGGCTTCTGTTCTTTTATCATTTGATAAGGAGTAACACCATGTCTATTTATCATAGTGATATTTCGAGTATAAAATACTGTGTTTACTGGTTCAGCCCAAAAGTAAGTGGGTAGTTTTGCTTCTTCTAGCAGAGTTCTACCAGCTTCAATCAAGGTTCTGTTCTTCCTCTCAACAACACCATTTTGCTGAGGTGTACCAGGAGCTGAGAATTGTTGTTCTATGCCTTTGCACTTGCAGAATCCCTCCATTTTTGAGTTCTTGAATTCAGTGCCATTATCACTTCTCAGAATTTTCACTTTATGAGTGGATCCATTTTCAATTTGCTTTATATTGTCCAGAAGAATTTCTGGAGTTTCATCCTTCATGTGTAGAAAATAAACCCATGTATATCTAGTGAAATCATCAACAATTACAAGTGTGTACCTTTTCTTGTTGATGGACATTATGTTGACTGGTCCAAAAAGGTCCAGAAAATGGAGAATTCAGTTTTGCTTTTGAAAGATACTCTTCTTTGTTTGGACTTTTGGCAAGCATCACAAAGACCATCAGATGAGTATAGCATGTTTGACAATCCTCTTACAAGCTCCTTCTTGGCAAGTTCATTGATTGAATTGAAGTTGAGATGTGAGAGCTTCTTATGCCAGTTCCAGCTCTCATCTACTAATGACTTAGAGATAAGGCAAGTAGCTTCCTTTTCAAGACTTTCATGTAGCCTTGCTTCATAAATGTTACCATGTCTGTATCCTATCAAGATAATTTTCTTTGATTTGTTATGAACAACTTCACAGTGTGAGTCATAGAATACAACATGATAACTTCTGTCAGTGATTTAACTGATGCTCAGAAGATTATGCTTCAGTCTATCCACCAGAGCTACATTCTCTATTGCTACCTTTCCAATTATCAAGTTGCCATATCCTAGAAGATATATCTGGGCCAACCTTCTTCTCAAATTCTGACAGCAAGGATTTATTTCCAGTCACGTATCCTGAACATCCACTATCCAAGACAAGTGTATTTTTCTTGTTACCCTGCAATCAGAAGAATAATTAATTAGAAGGATTTTTAAGGACCCACACTTGTTGGGCCCTCTTTTTGGACAATTTAAGCCTTTGTGTGTCAGGAGTACTTTTGACAGTTTTTCCTTTGTCAGGATTTGTCTTGTCAAAAGCTGATTTAGTAAAACCAACAGAATTAAGCACACAAGCAACTTTATTAAACTTAGGCAAAGGTTCATAGTAATTATGATACAACTTGTGATAAGAACTACAAGTATAAATTGAATGCCAGCTACTACCACAATGAAAACAAGGATTTTGTGGTTTATAAAATACTGATCTACCGCTAACATCAGACTCAGGAATAGCAGTTTTCACTTTCTTATTCCTCCTGCAATCAATAGCAAGATGATTAGTATTTCCAAAGTTAAAACAAGTTTTTCTAGTAGCATTGGGAACAACCTTGTAATTTGAATCCTTAGAAATACCTTGGTTATCATTCCTGTTTCTTTTAGGACTTTTTACTTGAGGTTTGTCAGTAACCTCAGATATTTTCTTTTTCAATTATCTTGCTGAAAAAAGTCCTATGTTCTTTTCTTTCTTAACAGTCTTAATGGTTTCATTGCTTTTCTTTCTTTGAGTTTTATCACTTACCAGTTTTTCTTGTGATACTGATGTTGAACCCTTTTCAAAAGTGGATTTGGGTTCATTAGCTTCTGAAGAGATAAACTTAACAGAAGTTTTACGAGTAATTTTATTTTCAGTGTCAACATCCTTAACTCCATCTTTATAGCCTAAGCATTCTTTCCAGTTTTTCTTTGAGATTATCTCATGAACCTTTTTGCCTGAAACAGTCCAGGCTTTAAGGGTTTTTGTCACACCCCCAACTTAAATAGCAAAATAATTATAGCTATTACATCATTTTAATGAGTATTATACAACCATAATCCAAGATCTTACAGTTTAGGGTTTGAAACAGCCCAACACTACCAACTATTACATCTGATTACAAATACCGAGTCCTCACACAACTATTATTACTTATTCTACCTGAGCTCGAACATAAGCGTCAGCATCACAGGTCTTACGGGCAGTCTGCTTGAATCTAACCATGGCTGCTAGCTGTAATATCAGGGTAAAGCAAGAAGTGAGCCAAAAGCTCAACAAGTGCTAACAATACAACGCAAAGCATAAATCGAGATATACCTTTAGGAATGACAATGGAATGACATAACCAATGATAATCGAAAGATAAAAACATATGTGAGTTGGCATCATTTTGCTTGCATCAAAACAAATTTTAAAACCATTCTTAATCAAAATCATTTTATGACGCTACGGATTACAGCCGGTGATCAGCCGCGAAGTAATCCCGAACCTCGCTGGGTTCTAAAACATTATTGGGAATCCCTAGGCAACTTTTAAGCCTAATATAAGTGTGGAAAGGACTCGCGTCTCAGTCCAGATCCACCATTCAAGAAAACATTTGTCCCCCTTTGGGACTGAAAAATCCACCTTTTATTCATTTCGAAAACTGATGCCGATTTATGACAAAATCTCTTTTGACTGAAATCATTTTTATCAGGGGGTTATAGATCAACTTGAAACACTGGAATTATGACTCTAAATCTCAGGGCCATGATCTACTAGACTTTACTATATTAGGGTAATCGAGAGATTTCCATAAACAAGAATTTTGACAAGGAAATTAAGCAAGGCTATTGGATAATATGAAAGAGTAAGGCCAAACTAGGCTTAAAGCAATGGTTGTAGACAAGGTATAGGTATTAGAACATCAAGGAGATAAGCATCACTGGTTCCAATAGGATAGAGGTGCTAAAATATAAAGGAAGTGATCATCAGCTCAAGATATAACAGGGCATCAAGCTTTAGGGTAAGGATAGGGTTATCAAACAATCATGAATGAATTTAAGAAAAGATTGGCTTTTAGGTATCAAGATAAAGTTTCTATCGAGGTTATTTCAAGAGTTGAATCATAGCATCAGGGTGCAACATCAAGATTTCTCAGGGATCAATAGCATGATAATCAAAAGGATCAATAAGGTATTATAACACATCTCTATTTTATCATGGCATTAAACTATCATGAAAGACTTTTGAACTACTTGCAATACGTACTCGAGGGTTCATGGCATCTCTATGTAACTCAAAGATAAACAAAAGATACTCTTGATTTAAATATATCAAAATGACTCAGGATAATTGCATCGATATATATATGAACTGGTTACAGTAAATGCGAAGGTCAAGTTGAATCACTTGCCTTGAGATAGACTGGTCTGGTCTGACTAGTAGGAGCAACAACTGGAGCTTCACTCGACTTTTATGGCAAGTTTTCCCTCGTCTCGAGATCCTACATAAATAATAATAATCCTTATTATAATATATTCTTTTCATCTTAACCTATTTACAACCCGAAATTAAACATGGATGGCACTTAGGCCTATACACACTTAATTCATATCCAACATTTATATTTTCAAATGTACACACGTAGCCACATAATCACATATCGTATATTAATACCAAATAACATCATATACACCATAACGCCACACTAGGCTTGGATGATCTCGACTCACCACTTAAGTTACTTGGTCGCTAACTAAACGAAGTCTTCGAATTTGGGCTTCCTAACTCAATGTGCCTTTCCTAAATTATCCAAAACCTATTGACCCTCACTTGTGCCTTTTGTTCTACTGACCTTATACTATCTTACAACTATGGTGGTCGACCTAATACTCACTTCTAAGTGTCCTAAAACTATGTGATAAGTGAAAGTGCTCACTGGTGCAAATTTCAGAATGGTAACTAAGGTTTCTTGAGTGCATTAGACACTCTTAAACTACAAGTTTTTCTTCAAAATTTTTACACAAGACTCTCCTGACCTAAGGGCATCTCACAAGCTTGATGTGGCTCAAAGGCCTGGCTTGGGCCTTCTTGGGCCTAAGCTAAAAGTCCAAGGTTCCCCTGTTTTTCTGGGCAGAAAATGCCCTGACTTGAATTAACTTGTGACACATGGTTCTAGCTCATATCCTATGAACTATGGTTGGAAAAACTTCTCTGACATACCCTCTAACTAAGGCCCAATTGGGCCTAATGAGGGCCTACCCATGACATGGCCAAATCTCCCTATTTCCAAGTTGCAACAAAACTGTCCCCTGCTGGACAGATTTTGTTATACTACTTGTGCACCTAACCAAATGACATGCAAACCTCCAACCAACTCCTAAAACCTATTATATACTCCCCATACTAACTTCTGGTGGCTTGGGCCTCAAAGTGCACATCAATGACATGGTCAAAACTCACTCTAAACTCAGGGTACTAAACTGATTTTTCTGCAGAAACTATAACTCTCATTTTCCAAGGTTTTGACTTGACAAACCCAATTATCAACAACTAAATACTTAAACCAAGACCTATACTTGGTGTTCTACTGAACTAACTCCTTTTTTTCTCAAAATACCCTTGGTGAGATCATCCTTACCTATGGTGCAACTATGGCAAAATAAAAGAGACTATTCTTTACAACTCATAAACCTTTATGCTTTTGAAACAACAAGATATATATTTTTATAAAAGATAACCACAAATTATTACCATGCAACAAGAAGCATAAATCCATATTATCACATTATTCCTACTGAAATTAAGGCTCACTAACAAAATCTTTTCCAAATGATCAAAATCTTACAACAAACTAAGAGAATTCCACATGCATGCATGCCTTCGGGTTTTTCAAACCAAAACAACCCATTTTCTTCATATATTCCATCTTAAAATTGACATGCAAGCCTAGCATAAGGTATACCTAGATGATCACTTAGCATGCAAGGAGTTTTATCAAATTATCACCACAAAATTTAAGTCATTATCACATAAACATGCAAAAATTGATCAAAACAACAAGAATGATTTCAAGGACCATTCATTCGGCTCCCATATGGTCATGGCCGAATGAAATGGATGGAAATGGCCATTAAATCATCAAGATTTTCCTTCTCATGACTTGGCACTTATCCATTCATTGTAGTCCTCTCAAAAACAACCTTAAATCCATAAGAATCAAGATTGTATATTTGAGTTTCACTAAAACCTTAACATGCAACTTTAAAACTTAAACTTTTTACTCAAAACTCTTTGGAATATAAATGATCATGATATAGGAAGTAATATTTACTTGTATGGGAGGTGGAAACTTGAATGTGGAATGAAGAAAAGGGGAGGGGGTAGGGCTTCGGCAAAAAAAAGCCGAGAGGAAAGGTGGGAGGAGGGAGAGGAGAGGGAGGAAAAATGTAGAAATGGTGGAGTGATCATCATGATTGTTTGGTTTTTATTTGCCCACAAGTGAGTGGATGTGAGAAATTACAAGAGTAACCCTCTAGCCAAAGTTAGGCAAGTTTGCATGCAAGGTCAAGGAGGTAATTTGGCTAGCAAATTGTGAGTTAGTGGGGTGGTTATTGACTCTTTAGCCCTTTGGTTAAATAGAAGAGAGTTTGCATGCAAGGTTATTCATGTAATTTGATAATTATTAAGCAACTAATTTCCAAAGATTTATTTTTATATAATAAAGTACAAGTTCAAAAATTATAAAATTTATACCATAAAATAACTTGGATTTTTAGAGACTTTATAAAATCATTTTCAAAATTTGTGTACAAAATGTCTTTTAAAAGAAAATTTTTCCAAAGCTTAGAATATTCCTTATAAATCAAAAATAAAGAAATTAAATAAATTCTTGCTTTGAAAAATCATATACTACCCAGAGCAAATTTAAAATGCAGAAATTTTCACTCACACAAACGTACAAGCATTGAATATATTTTTATTTAACTTAATATTATTCACAAATAATATTACATAAAATGCCGGTCGTAACATCCTCTCCCCCTTAAGGGATTCTGTCCCCAGAATCTAAGAGAACAGATGAGGATACCGGGAACGCATATCAGACTCTAACTCCCAAGTCGACTCTTCGACCTTAGGGTTCCTCCAAAGTACTTTCACTAACTTTACTGATTTATTTCTAAGACTCTTTACTTGCCAGTCGAGTACTTTAACCGGTTGCTCCACAAATGACAGGTCTGCCTGAATTTCTACAGGTTCATATTCTATCACATGGCTAGCGTCAGGATTGTACTTCTTAAGCAACGACACATGGAACACGTTATGCACATGCTGATACTGAGGTGGTAAGGCCAACTCGTAGGCCACCTTTCCTACTTGACTCAAAATCTCAAAAGGACCTACGTATCTAGGTGCTAACTTTCCTTTCTTGCCAAATCTTATCAACCCTTTCCTAGGTGACACTTTTAGCAACACAGCTTCGCCAATTTGGAATTGAACATCCTTACGCGCTGGATCCGCATACTTCCTCTGTCTATCTTGAGCAGCAAGCAACCTTTTCTGAATTAACTTGACTGAGTCATGCAACTGTTGTACCAATTCTGAGCCGAGAATTCTTCCTTCTCCTACTTCATCCCAACTTGTTGGTGATCTACATTTTCGCCCGTACAAAGCTTCATATGGTGGCATGCCGATACTGGAATGATAGCTGTTGTTATATGAAAATTCAATTAATGGCAGGTGGTCGTCCCAGCTTCCAGCAAAATCGATTGCACAACTGCGCAACATGTCTTCAATTGTTTGAATTGTTCTTTCACTCTGGCCATCAGTCTGCGGGTGATACGCCGTGCTCATATTCAACTTCGTGCCAAGACATTCCTGGAATTGCTTCCAGAATCTTGAGTTAAATCGGGGATCTCTGTCTGAAACTATTGACACAGGTACTCCATGCCTTAATACGATTTCGTGCACATACAGATGAACCAACTTGTCCAGTGACGACTTCTCATTTATTGGAAGGAAATGCGCCGACTTCGTAAGACGATCAATTATAACCCATATTGCGTCATGTCCGGACTTTGTTCGCGGTAGTCCTACTATAAAGTCCATAGCGATGTTTTCCCATTTCCATTCTGGAATCTTCAGGGGCTGAATTAATCCGCTTGGTCGTTGATGTTCTGCCTTTACTTTCTGACAGGTATAGCACTTCGCAACCCATTCTGCCACGTCTCTTTTCATATTTGGCCACCAAAAGTTCTTCTTTAAGTCTTGATACATCTTGGTGCTTCCCGGGTGGATTGAAAATTTCGAATGGTGGGCTTCATGGAGGATCTCATTCTTTAATTCAGATACATGGGGAATCCATATTCTGGATGAAAACCTTAGTATTCCTTGCTCATCCCTTTTAGTATTAATCTCTTCTCCAGATAACTGATTTTTCTCTTTTTTCATTACTTCCTCTTGATACTTCTTTATCTTTTCCAGTAGTGTTGGCTGAAAGGTTATTGCATGACAAACTTCTTTGACTTTCCCATAAGCACAAAGTTCCAATTCAAATTTTCCGATTTCTTCAGATAACTCTTTTGATGTTATCACTGCATTCAATCTTTCCTTCCGACTCAGCGCATCGGCCACTACGTTCGCCTTTCCAGGATGGTAATTTATCGAACAGTCATAGTCCTTAATCAATTCCAGCCATCTCCTCTGCCTCATATTGAGCTCTTTCTGAGTAAAAATGTATTTTAAACTCTTGTGATCCGTGTAGATTTCACACTTCTCTCCATAGAGATAGTGTCTCCAAATCTTGAGTGCGAACACTATGGCGGCTAGTTCCAAGTCATGCGTCGGATACTTTAACTCGTGCGGCTTCAACTGTCTTGACGCATATGCTATTACCTTACTGTGTTGCATCAACACACAACCCAAACCCTTATGTGAAGCGTCGCTGAATATTACAAAATTCCCTTGAGCATCTGGAAGTACCAACACCGGAGCTGTTACCAACTTCTGTTTTAACTCTTGAAAGCTATTTTCACATTCTGCACTCCATTCAAACTTTTGATTCTTTCTGGTTAACTTGGTCAATGGCGTGGCGATCTTCGAGAAATCCTTGACGAATCTTCTATAGTATCCGGCCAATCCTAGAAAACTTCGCACTTCCGTAGGAGTCTTTGGCCTCTCCCAACTCATAACTGCCTCAATCTTCGCCGGATCTACTTTAATTCCATCATTTCCAATAACATGCCCCAAAAATTGAACTTTCTTTAACCAAAACTCACATTTGGTAAACTTGGCATACAACTTCTCTTGTCGGAGTATCTCCAAGGCTATCCAGAGATGCTGCATATGTTCTTCTTCCGATTTAGAATAAATAAGGATGTCATCAATAAATACCACGACAAATTTATCCAAATACTTCTTAAATACTCGATTCATCAGATCCATGAATGCGGCCGGAGCGTTGGTCAAACCAAACGACATTACTAGGAATTCATAATGCCCATATCTGGTCCTAAATGCGGTCTTGGGAATATCTTCTTCCTTGATCTTTAATTGATGGTATCCCGATCTCAAGTCAATCTTCGAAAAACATTTTGCTCCCTTTAATTGATCAAAAAGGTCATCTATCCTTGGTAGCGGGTAGCGGTTCTTGATCGTTACTTTATTCAACTCCCGGTAATCTATGCATAGACGCATACTCCCATCTTTCTTCTTCACAAAGAGAACAGGTGCTCCCCATGGCGACGTACTTGGTCGTATCACTCCCTTATCCAATAATTCTTGTAGCTGGCTCGCCAACTCTTTCATTTCTGCTGGTGCCATCCTATACGGAGCCTTTGAAACTGGTTCCGTGCCTGGAGCAAGGTTGATTTCGAACTCAATTTGTCGATCTGGTGGTAAGCCTGGTAGTTCGCCGGGAAACACATCGGGAAACTCATTAACTACAGGAATATCTTCCATGCTGAGGCTGCCTCTCTCTGAATCCACTACATATGCTAGGAACGACTCACAACCTTTTCTAAGTAACTTCTTAGCCTGAATAATTGTAAGAAATAGTCGCTCTTGCCTCTGTCCCTTAAATACTACCTTCTCTCCACTCTTCGTCTTTAAATACACTCTCTTGGTCTTACAATTTATCTGAGCGCTATTCTCTCCTAACCAATCCATTCCTAAAATTATATCAAACTCTCCCAGCTTGAAGAGTATCAAGTCGGCCGAGAACTTATATCCTGAAATATCAATCTCACATTTTGGACAAAATTGATTCACAGGAATCTTCTCTTGGTTCGCAATTACCACATTTACTACCTCACTCATAACCGTTTTATCACATTGGATCTTATCAATAAAAGATTCTGATATGAAAGATCTTGTGGCTCCCGAATCAATCAATACTTTGGCTTTGACATTATTGAGTAAAAGTGTACCTGCTATCACCTCAGAATTCTGAACAGCATCTTTCATCTTTAGGTCAAATGTCCTTGCTGTTGCTTGCGGGGCTGGTGCGGGTGGTGGGGGTAATGCCAACACCTCAGCTGGCACGCTTGCACTGGTACTTGCCACGTTCATCAGAGCTCTGACTGGTCCTGTTGCCTTACACTCCCTAGCCATGTGTCCAGTCTTCCCACATTTGTAGCACATAACTCCTGGCTTCGGCATCTTGCACTCATTGGCCAAATGTCCCTTCTGATTGCACCTATAACAGGTCATACTCAGCTTATTGCATACTCCGGGGTGCCTTCTGCCACAGTGCTTGCATTCTGGCCTTTGGAACCTGTTTTCTCCAACTTGCCCTTGGCCTGCCTGATTGTTCCCTTTTGATTCTTGCCTTTTGCCCAAATTTCCTTTCCTTTGAAAATTTCCGCCCTTCTGGAAACCAATCCTCTTTACATTCCGATCTTGCGAACTTCCAGCTTCAGACTTTTCTCCATAAAATGGAACCTTCCTCTTCTTGTTATCCCTCTCTTTCCTTGACTGCATCCCATTATTCTCAATCAGAGCAGCTTTCTGTACTACTCCCGCATAAGTTTCAAGTTCAAACATAGCCACCCTATCTCTGATCCAAGGCTCCAATCCTTGCTGAAATTTCTTTGCTTTTTCTTCCTCAGTGCTGGTATACTTTGTCACAAACCTTGACAACTCAGTGAACTTCTTCTCATATTCCAGTACAGTCATGTTCCCTTGTTTTAACTCAAGAAATTTTAGCTCCATCTGATTCTGCATGTACTTAGGGTAATACTTGTCCAGAAATAACTTCTTAAATCTCTCCCAAGAAATCTGCTGAGTGACTTCCATAGCTTTTACTGATTCCCACCAATAAATGACTTCTCCCTTCAAGAAGTAAGTGGCATACAGCGTCTTCTGATCGTCCCCTAACTGTACCAACTCAAAAGCCCTTTCCATCTCCTTGATCCATGTGTTTGCTATCACTGGATCAGTGGTATCATGAAATACAGGTGGATTCACATTCTGAAAAGCCTTGAAAGTGACAATTTGTCTTGGTGGTACTGGTGGTTCAGGTGGTTGATATGGCTCACGGTTATCTTGGTTTTCAATTCGTTGTTGAAGAGTTAGTTGTTGTTGAGCTATAGCATTGGTTTGCTGTTGCAAGGTTTCCAGTAGTTGGAGAATATTTGGGTCTGTGGTGAAGGTGGTTGTTGGATTCTTCTTTTTGGGAGGCATGATCCTGAAATAAGAGTTGTGTTATAACAAATATGAATGATAAAATGATTCGAGGGTATCGCATGGCATTCTTGTTTACATATGGGGTCAAGTTCCCAAATTAAGCAGATATGATGATAAAAACATAAAATAACAGTTGAGAGCAAATGGAACAATAGCACATAATTATTGAAATTTTAAAGGTCACAGTACATAGGATTGGGACATAGTCTGATTCTAGAAATAACAGGCTTATTTAAAGGAAAGACGGAAACAATTGGGGATTCCATAGAGTCTGATAGTACAACAACATGAAAGGTAAATGGAAAGAACTAAGGCTCCACTCCATCTGAACGGGGCTTGGTAGTCTTTTCCTCTCGAAGCGTCTTCACAATGCTCTGGAGCTCATCCGCCACCATCTGAATGACATACTGGCTGGTACGGTCCCGGTGCGCTGGCATCTCCTCAAGCTTAGTGTTGACGTACCCAACCAAGGTCTCAAGTCTCGCAATCATCTGCTCCTTGGGCTTCCCTTCATAGTTTCGGCTGTCCGGATACACGTTCTTCAGTCGGTCTATCAGTCGGTCGTACTTGCCCTGAAGCATGTCGAACTCGCGCCTCAACTCAGCATACACGGAGAAAGCAATAGTGTCGTCCGATCCAGAGGATGACGAGGAATGCGCCCTTTGCTGACAACCAATAAGAGGAGTATTAATAATAATTTACTTAACCTACTCTCTCGCATAATATCTATAACCTACACACAAATCCTATAACCTATTTGGGCTGTTCAGGGACTCTAAACCGTAGCTCTGATACCAAAACCTGTCACACCCCCAACTTAAATAGCAAAATAATTATAGCTATTACATCATTTTAATGAGTATTATACAACCATAATCCAAGATCTTACAGTTTAGGGTTTGAAACAGCCCAACACTACCAACTATTACATCTGATTACAAATACCGAGTCCTCACACAACTATTATTACTTATTCTACCTGAGCTCGAACATAAGCGTCAGCATCACAGGTCTTACGGGCAGTCTGCTTGAATCTAACCATGGCTGCTAGCTGTAATATCAGGGTAAAGCAAGAAGTGAGCCAAAAGCTCAACAAGTGCTAACAATACAACGCAAAGCATAAATCGAGATATACCTTTAGGAATGACAATGGAATGACATAACCAATGATAATCGAAAGATAAAAACATATGTGAGTTGGCATCATTTTGCTTGCATCAAAACAAATTTTAAAACCATTCTTAATCAAAATCATTTTATGACGCTACGGATTACAGCCGGTGATCAGCCGCGAAGTAATCCCGAACCTCGCTGGGTTCTAAAACATTATTGGGAATCCCTAGGCAACTTTTAAGCCTAATATAAGTGTGGAAAGGACTCGCGTCTCAGTCCAGATCCACCATTCAAGAAAACATTTGTCCCCCTTTGGGACTGAAAAATCCACCTTTTATTCATTTCGAAAACTGATGCCGATTTATGACAAAATCTCTTTTGACTGAAATCATTTTTATCAGGGGGTTATAGATCAACTTGAAACACTGGAATTATGACTCTAAATCTCAGGGCCATGATCTACTAGACTTTACTATATTAGGGTAATCGAGAGATTTCCATAAACAAGAATTTTGACAAGGAAATTAAGCAAGGCTATTGGATAATATGAAAGAGTAAGGCCAAACTAGGCTTAAAGCAATGGTTGTAGACAAGGTATAGGTATTAGAACATCAAGGAGATAAGCATCACTGGTTCCAATAGGATAGAGGTGCTAAAATATAAAGGAAGTGATCATCAGCTCAAGATATAACAGGGCATCAAGCTTTAGGGTAAGGATAGGGTTATCAAACAATCATGAATGAATTTAAGAAAAGATTGGCTTTTAGGTATCAAGATAAAGTTTCTATCGAGGTTATTTCAAGAGTTGAATCATAGCATCAGGGTGCAACATCAAGATTTCTCAGGGATCAATAGCATGATAATCAAAAGGATCAATAAGGTATTATAACACATCTCTATTTTATCATGGCATTAAACTATCATGAAAGACTTTTGAACTACTTGCAATACGTACTCGAGGGTTCATGGCATCTCTATGTAACTCAAAGATAAACAAAAGATACTCTTGATTTAAATATATCAAAATGACTCAGGATAATTGCATCGATATATATATGAACTGGTTACAGTAAATGCGAAGGTCAAGTTGAATCACTTGCCTTGAGATAGACTGGTCTGGTCTGACTAGTAGGAGCAACAACTGGAGCTTCACTCGACTTTTATGGCAAGTTTTCCCTCGTCTCGAGATCCTACATAAATAATAATAATCCTTATTATAATATATTCTTTTCATCTTAACCTATTTACAACCCGAAATTAAACATGGATGGCACTTAGGCCTATACACACTTAATTCATATCCAACATTTATATTTTCAAATGTACACACGTAGCCACATAATCACATATCGTATATTAATACCAAATAACATCATATACACCATAACGCCACACTAGGCTTGGATGATCTCGACTCACCACTTAAGTTACTTGGTCGCTAACTAAACGAAGTCTTCGAATTTGGGCTTCCTAACTCAATGTGCCTTTCCTAAATTATCCAAAACCTATTGACCCTCACTTGTGCCTTTTGTTCTACTGACCTTATACTATCTTACAACTATGGTGGTCGACCTAATACTCACTTCTAAGTGTCCTAAAACTATGTGATAAGTGAAAGTGCTCACTGGTGCAAATTTCAGAATGGTAACTAAGGTTTCTTGAGTGCATTAGACACTCTTAAACTACAAGTTTTTCTTCAAAATTTTTACACAAGACTCTCCTGACCTAAGGGCATCTCACAAGCTTGATGTGGCTCAAAGGCCTGGCTTGGGCCTTCTTGGGCCTAAGCTAAAAGTCCAAGGTTCCCCTGTTTTTCTGGGCAGAAAATGCCCTGACTTGAATTAACTTGTGACACATGGTTCTAGCTCATATCCTATGAACTATGGTTGGAAAAACTTCTCTGACATACCCTCTAACTAAGGCCCAATTGGGCCTAATGAGGGCCTACCCATGACATGGCCAAATCTCCCTATTTCCAAGTTGCAACAAAACTGTCCCCTGCTGGACAGATTTTGTTATACTACTTGTGCACCTAACCAAATGACATGCAAACCTCCAACCAACTCCTAAAACCTATTATATACTCCCCATACTAACTTCTGGTGGCTTGGGCCTCAAAGTGCACATCAATGACATGGTCAAAACTCACTCTAAACTCAGGGTACTAAACTGATTTTTCTGCAGAAACTATAACTCTCATTTTCCAAGGTTTTGACTTGACAAACCCAATTATCAACAACTAAATACTTAAACCAAGACCTATACTTGGTGTTCTACTGAACTAACTCCTTTTTTTCTCAAAATACCCTTGGTGAGATCATCCTTACCTATGGTGCAACTATGGCAAAATAAAAGAGACTATTCTTTACAACTCATAAACCTTTATGCTTTTGAAACAACAAGATATATATTTTTATAAAAGATAACCACAAATTATTACCATGCAACAAGAAGCATAAATCCATATTATCACATTATTCCTACTGAAATTAAGGCTCACTAACAAAATCTTTTCCAAATGATCAAAATCTTACAACAAACTAAGAGAATTCCACATGCATGCATGCCTTCGGGTTTTTCAAACCAAAACAACCCATTTTCTTCATATATTCCATCTTAAAATTGACATGCAAGCCTAGCATAAGGTATACCTAGATGATCACTTAGCATGCAAGGAGTTTTATCAAATTATCACCACAAAATTTAAGTCATTATCACATAAACATGCAAAAATTGATCAAAACAACAAGAATGATTTCAAGGACCATTCATTCGGCTCCCATATGGTCATGGCCGAATGAAATGGATGGAAATGGCCATTAAATCATCAAGATTTTCCTTCTCATGACTTGGCACTTATCCATTCATTGTAGTCCTCTCAAAAACAACCTTAAATCCATAAGAATCAAGATTGTATATTTGAGTTTCACTAAAACCTTAACATGCAACTTTAAAACTTAAACTTTTTACTCAAAACTCTTTGGAATATAAATGATCATGATATAGGAAGTAATATTTACTTGTATGGGAGGTGGAAACTTGAATGTGGAATGAAGAAAAGGGGAGGGGGTAGGGCTTCGGCAAAAAAAAGCCGAGAGGAAAGGTGGGAGGAGGGAGAGGAGAGGGAGGAAAAATGTAGAAATGGTGGAGTGATCATCATGATTGTTTGGTTTTTATTTGCCCACAAGTGAGTGGATGTGAGAAATTACAAGAGTAACCCTCTAGCCAAAGTTAGGCAAGTTTGCATGCAAGGTCAAGGAGGTAATTTGGCTAGCAAATTGTGAGTTAGTGGGGTGGTTATTGACTCTTTAGCCCTTTGGTTAAATAGAAGAGAGTTTGCATGCAAGGTTATTCATGTAATTTGATAATTATTAAGCAACTAATTTCCAAAGATTTATTTTTATATAATAAAGTACAAGTTCAAAAATTATAAAATTTATACCATAAAATAACTTGGATTTTTAGAGACTTTATAAAATCATTTTCAAAATTTGTGTACAAAATGTCTTTTAAAAGAAAATTTTTCCAAAGCTTAGAATATTCCTTATAAATCAAAAATAAAGAAATTAAATAAATTCTTGCTTTGAAAAATCATATACTACCCAGAGCAAATTTAAAATGCAGAAATTTTCACTCACACAAACGTACAAGCATTGAATATATTTTTATTTAACTTAATATTATTCACAAATAATATTACATAAAATGCCGGTCGTAACAGTTTTTCTCTCATTTTCTAGATCCTTTTCTAACATACTGTATCTAGCCTCAAGAATCTTAACTGAATGTTTAGCTCTCTCACATTTTTTCTTCAAATCTATCTGATTTATTAAGTCAGACTATAACTGTTCATTCCTAGATTTCAAGATCTCAATTTCAGTTATAAGTCTATCATTTTCTAGAGTCTTATTCTTAAAACTACCATGCAAAGATTTAAGAATAGATTTCAATTCATATATATTTTCAGTATCAAAAGAAAAGAAAGGAGTTTGTACTTTAGGCTCAGAAGCAGCAGGATCATCAAGACTGGCCATCAGTGCATAGCATATGTTTTCATCTTCAGAATCAGAGGAGTCCATCCAATTCTTGCTTGAAGTGATCAGGGCTTTTTTCTTCCCTTTATCATGCTTTGTTTTCTTGCACTCTGAGGAAAAGTGACCAGATTTATCACAGTTGTAGAACTTGATCTTTGTCTTGTCTACCTTCCCAGCTTTAGAGTCCTTTCCATCTTTTCTCCCAGTTGACTTTCTTTCACCTCCAGTGAACTTCTTCCTGAAGTTTCTGTTGCTGTTAGACTTCCTGAATTGCATTCTCCTGAAGCCTTAACCAGCAATGCAGCCATTTGCATGACATCCGAATCTGTCATGTTCTCATCAGTTTCAGAATCAGTATAATCATCAGGATTTGATGATGAATCATCAGTATCCGATTTTGGAAAATTGTTCTTTTTTCATACAGCTCCAACAGACTTTTCTTTTGAAGCTTTATCATTTAATTTCAAAGCAACAGATTTCCCTTTGTTGCTTTTCCTCTCCCTCCTTTGCTGAACCTCCAAACCATGTGTTCTCAGCATGCCATAAACTTTATCTAGAGTAATTACTTCCAGATCATACTGATGTCGTATGATTGAAGTCTGAGTCTCCCATTCTTCACTCAAATCTATAAAAAACTTGGTGTTTGAATCCTCTCGATCATACACCTTTCCCACCAAAGACAGATTGTTGAGCAGGGTCAGAAATCTGTCATAGATGTCAGTGAGACTTTCATCAGGCTTGGCCTCAAAGTGTTCATATTCTTCAATCAGAACAGCCCTTCTGTCCTTCTTGATGGCCATCGTTCCTTGACATTGAGTTTCAAGAGCATCCCAGATCTCTTTGGTAGTCTTGTAGGTTATAACCCTGTTTGACATCACAGAATCAAGACTGTTATGCAAAATGTTTCTTACCTTTGCATCTTTCAGCACAACTAATTTCTCTTCTGGTATCCACTCAGTCTTCTTCTTCAGTTGATAATGTCCAGCAACAGTAGGAGTTGCAGGCACCAGTTTTATTGGCATGAAGGGTCCATCATTGATTACGTCTAGATAATCTGGATCTGTAGCTTCCAGGTACATGAACATCTTGACCTTCCATGTTGGATATTCAGTCTTTTTCAGAATGGGAATTTTAATGCTTTCATACTTGTTCAGAGACACGTTTAGATCATTTCTGATTGTAAATTTATCAGTGAGCTCTGATACCAATTATTGCCCAGTGAAGATACAATTGTTTAAGGGGGGTTGGATACAATTGTATAAATGTTTCGAACAAGTAATAAAATATAACAGCCTTTTATATTTCTGATAAAAACTGTTACAAAATCCTCTCAAGAAATACTTATGTTCTTTAGAGCTGCTAGGTGGAATGATAATCGAGTGTGATACACTAAGTGATGACCTAAACTGTATATACATAACTTACAGCTACAACAAATCAAATAAAGATATGCATTATCAAAAGCTAACTGAAACTGATACATATCTTAAACTGAATAGATAAAGTCCTCTAACTCAGACGTAAAGGATATCTGCTCCACATTATAAGCAACAGAACAAATTCTCTAATGTTGACTGTCTTCAAATACTGATGACATCCAAATGCTGATGACATGCCAAATCGTGACGATACATCAGATCCTGATGACACCCGAACAGCCAGGTCCTGAGCTTCTTCTGATAATTGAGAATTTAATATGTAACAAATGCTTACTTCCAAGTTGCTGTAAGGCAAGCTGAATCGTGGAAGAAGGCCTCGAACAACGCTGACAATGCTCTTAGGAGGCAGCAGAGGAAATACACTTCTTTGGAGAGGAAGTTGAAGCATAAGGAGAAGGAGCTTGGAGAATCTAATGCAGAGATGGTTGTGCTGAGGGCTAAGAAGGACAAGGCGATTGATAATTATTTGGACTCAGAGGAGTTCAGTCAGTCCATGAGGGTGAGGGATGACTGTTAGTCGCTAAACACGTGCTAATAATACATGCAAGTATATAATTTCGCAAGTAGTATAGAACCTTTTCTAGTTTGTTCCAACAGAGACTATATTGGTTAACTATTTAATTTATGCACCTAAGCAACAATGTATGGTTATTATCCAATGCTAAGATGAATAATAAATTGAGATTGTTTATAACTAAGAATTACTAATAATTATAACTATAAGAATAAGATCGACTGAATTAATATATATGACAAACATAGGATTCTAACTTCATTAAATACTTCATTCAATAGCCTTATTATTCTTAAACTTAGCATGCAATGATGATGACACTAATCAGATAACACGAAACTGATAAACACCAACTTTCGTTGCACGAGTACCATTCTACCAGACATCCACAAAAGAGATAGAAGCTGAATAGGAACCAATTATATTGAGACCCTATATGTCTATAGAATTTGATAACATAACGGTTTAAGCACAAGTTAACTATCTTGATTACATAGGGCAAGTAAGATGGTTAAAATTACCTACGAATCATGCATGACACATACATGAACCTATGCTAGCATGGCAAGTTCTAAATCCATAAATTCACTTTCGCTTCATTAAGAATTAACACACTATCTTATAAGCTCGCGACGCTCATAAGACGAATACGCACAACCAATACTAGGATATCATATAATCACCACATACTAAGGCATCAAACAATTTAACTAAAGAAATCCATAAATAAATCCGCTAGAACCCCACCATAGTGATCAGCCAATGATCGGACTCATCATCAACGTGGGTTCCGATAAAAACATGATATAGCAAACGTAGTCTTTATACGAATAATTTAAACCAAGTACAAACAAGAGTATAGGTTCAACAAAACAAGAAAGAAGCATCCAAATTACAACTCAAAACAAAGATTCACAAGAATAAACTAGATCGTCTTCGCCTTTGTTGAATTGTGCTAAAGATCTCTTGTTGTCTTCTCCTTGCGCTCTCATCCGCCTCTTTATTAAAATGACCTAATATGAATATATATATGAGCCCTCAATGTAATAACCCCAAAATTTTGAACTTTTTTGTAACCCTTATGAATAGTGTTTTTGCTGTTATTGCTGAATAAGAAAACTTTTCATGCCACCCTATATAGCAGTTCTTTTATGGATATTCTGAGATCTTATTAGTACTCTGTATGATATATAAGTGTATGTAAAGATCGTCAGAATCCAAATTCTAACATTTTGATTTTTCCCGAGAATCCACCAAATACCGAAAGAATTGAGTATAAGGTAACAGGATAAAAAGGATTTAAATTAAAGGATTATAAGAGAGGATCATAAAAAGGAATTTAATGTATTGAGAAAGGTTAAGGGAACCCAAGTAATAAGATCCCGGTTATGATCCCTCAAACGATAAAAGAAAACGAAAGTTAAGCGGACCGTATAACAGATCAACGGTCATTAGCCAAGTAATTAGGAGTTAATCAAAGGGTTAGTGGAGAGTGATGTCATCTCACCAACAAGAAGAGGACAAGTGTGGGAGGATGACATAACATGATGACCTAAGCATGACTGTTATTCCCAGTGGACTAACAATGAGATTTACAGAAGGGGGGTTGAATGTAAATCTCAAAACTTTTTCAAGTTTTAAGCAGTTTCTAAGGCTAAGTGTTTTTGAGAGCAAGTGTGTGTGAATTGCTTGAAGCTAATGCAGACAGATATATATTCAAACACAAATGTAAAGAACACAGAGAACTTAAAAACTTTTCTGGTGGATTTGTTGTTCCACCAGAGATGTGTTATTTCAAAAAATCTGTGATTCAAAGAATTAAATCACAGCTGCTTCCTAGTACAAACTAGATAATTTTCTCTCTGGATTTTTCTAAACAGCTCTGGAAAAATTCACATCTAATTACTAGCTGCTACTTGGTTTATATATCACCAAGTTTACAAGTGAAGACAAAACTGTAAAATACAATTAAAAAGGCTCTTCACATGTTTCTTCTTCATTTCTCTATCCAATGCAATTTAGGCTTAGCTGTTAATCTTTGAATACTTCCTTGTTTGCACCAGAATGGAAATGCTGCATTTTCTTAATTCCTCCTAGAGGCTTCCACATTCCAGTTTGTCTCTGTCAACCCATGTGCCTCTGTCAGCTTATGAATTGTCACTATCAACTGCTAATGAACTAAGCATCCGTTGAAGCTTTCATCCGTTGATGCCTTATCCGTTGAGGCTTTATCCGTTGAAGCTTTATCCGTTGATGCATTAGCAGTTGAAGCCTTTATCCGTTGAAGCACTTATCCGTTGATGGATATTATCCGTTGAAGCTTTAGAGACATCTGTTGAAGCTTTGTTTCTTATCCGTTGAAGGTCTTCAATATCAGTTGATACTTCTTCACTTATACAAAATTACAAGGCATGAAATATTTACAATTAGCCCTCCTATTTGCATATCCACTAGTAGTCAACATGACTGATAATTTCCTACAACATCTAAGAATTACAACTTGAATCCAGAGAATGAAATGTGCTACAATACTAAACTTATTGCTAAGTAAAGCTACTCCTTCAACGGATAGCCAAGATGGTCTTATCCGTTGAGGCTACAAACACTAGATTTTTACTTAAGTGTTTTGTATCTTATCATCAAACTAATACACATATTCCTAACAATCTCCCCCTATTTATGTCTACTAGAACTGTAGGCATAAATTTGGGTTTAGCTTGATGATAACAAAACACTTGACAACTATATTAACTATAATAAAGCAGAAATTCAAAAGTGCTGCAAAAATGTGTATGCTGAGAT